>NC_060279.1:21019196-21178589 GCF_021613505.1 Equus quagga | reverse complement strand
GCGGCGGCGCCCGAGCCCAACTTGGCGGCGGCCTCGCCCTCTGCCCAGCCCGCTGGTGTCCCCTCCTTCCCGCGATTTCGTTTCTTCTCACGCTCCCCCCTCCCGCGACCAGCCCCGCTCTCTCCACCTTGTAAAACAAAGCCGGGGAAAATGCCTGCCCGTGCAGCTCGGAGCGCGCAACCCGACTCTGAATAAGAAGTGAGTACAATGGCGTGTTTGTGAAAGCTTCAAGTCCGTCTTTTGCAAAATACATTTTGAATCCTGCATGCCTCATGCTTCCCAGCGCGTTGCGGGAGAGACCCGGCTATAGAGCGGGAGGTGAGACCCCCTCCGCCCCCCCCCCCCCCCCCCGCCGCCCGCCCCGCGCTTTCCCGCCCCAGCCTGTCCTGGGAGGGCTGCAAACGCCCCGCTGGCAGCAAGCGGACGTTTTCCACCTTCCTTTCCCGTCCAAGGTGTCGGGTCGGAATCCCAATCCTCTCCTGGATGTTTCTCCCTTTCTCCCGCTGGTGCCTGGGGGTTCTGCATCTGCATTGGGTATGGGTTTGGGACACCTTGGGGGAGTTTCCGAAGGAGGAGGAGGGTCAACCCTTGGGAGTAGCCGACAGGCAGGACGCATGGTGACCCTGGTCACACTTGTTGCCCATTGCCTGGTGGGACAGGCAGTGGTGCTGAAAAAAGCTGGTTTCTCCTGGTATTGAGTAGTCAGTTGCGGCTATGAGCAAAGAAGACAGACCTGGGTGAAGATGGGAGACTACGATTAAGAGGAGACTGTGATGTGCTGGGGGCGGAGGTAGAGTGATGGTGCTGAGAGTCTGTGGAAGGGGCGAATCTTTGATTCCTTGTTCTAAGGAGCTTCTCTTTCCGATCATACATCACACGATGTGGAGATGGAAACGCAGAGGGTTCCCCATATTAAACCGAGAGAAAAGGCTGTTATGTTTTATTTTGATATGTCACCAGTTTCTGCCCATTCCGTCTGCCAAGTGTGCATTATATATATTTCTGCTAATTAAAAAATAGGGCTTAAAAGAATTAAACTACATCAGGAAATGTATTAGCTTAATACACACAGACACACGATCTTTTTAAAAAAAATCTGTCGGCTTTCCCCCAAAGCATATAATGATACTCTCTGACTTTGGCATTGGGATTTAGGCTGGGGATTTGGGAGCATCAAGGTAAACAGTCTTGGTGTTCTCCAGTTCTGCAGATTAGAAACCAGTGGTGTGAAAAATCAGAAATATGAGAGACAGAGAACCCGAGAGGAAAGGCTTGGAAAGCTTCCTTCAGAGAGATAATGTAGAGCTTCCCTGTGATTTTCTGTTATTTTTATTCCAAAAATGGCTTAATTTTAGATTTTGATCTTTATTTTTCACTCAGACTCATTAAGCAGCTTGGAGGCGGGATGGGGTGGCTAGACAGCAGATGACTGATTTCAGCTGTTATCAGCATTTCTATTAGAAAAGATTTTTTTTTTTTAAAAATTCAAACATTAAACACATATCCAGTGCTAATTGTGAGTGAAGTTGCCTTTATAAATGTTACATGTTAAAGGTGTCTATTAGTTTATGGGTTTACTCGGAGCAGGTGACTATCAGGAGGGAAACGTGGACATACCTGTCCACAGCAGGTTGAACCACAGGGAATCGTTGTAATGAGCTGTCCGTTTGTAGACCCTCCACTTAAAGCCATGGGTGCTTTTACCTCTTCAGAGCTCTGACTTCATCTCTTCAAAGTCAGGAGCATTCAGAGCTTCGCTGGGTGAAGAGCCCTCGGTTATCTGCCATTAGTGTACAGCATTATTTAGGGCTAGTGCTTCACATGGCTTTGTTTCCAAAGCTTCTTTTTAATGGGCAACTGAAGGTTTCTTTTATGAACTCAAACTGTGGTAGTCCACGTTTAACTCTCAGTGGTAGTCAAGACGGTAGGCTACAGAGCCATGTGAAAATTGACACTCTTCATTCTCTTCTTAGCCTCAAGTAAATTCAGGTTCCTGTAGGGTATTTGGGTGTAATTCCATAGGGATTTCTTCTATACTTACCTAAAAGTGACTTTTAGATGAAGTTATCATTTTATCAAATCTGTATTATATACACTAGAATAGTTTTCCTTATATCTATACCAATTATGGACTGCAAATGGATTGTTCTGGTTGAGTTGATGGTTTTTGTAAGTCTCCTATTTGTTTGCTGTTTTATTAACCCTGTGGGTTCAAAGTTGCCTTTCCAATCAAATATTCTGTAGTAGATGACTTATTTTCCCCTGGAAGTCTAGTATCTCTTGTGTTTTCTAAAAAGAAATCCATTAATGATATTTTTGAATAGCTGAGTTGAATAATAAATGGATTTAGAGTCACCTCGGAGTATATGGGGCTTTGTAAGAGAACACATAAATCCACTCTAATGGAGCAATTAGCTTTGTACAGAGCATGCAAGGTCCAAGGTGTGAGACAAGGTTTTAATTTTTTTTCTTGATAATGTTCACTCCTGAAATGGAAGGAACTTATCATGTCTTGGCTGCATCTAGAATTGTGCCACTTTGGGTAGGAATACTTTTGTTTTTTAAACATGTCGGAGATCAAATAACAAAATATAGAGAATGCTTAATTATGGGCCCACTTTAGAGAGTAGGCAAAAAGAAATGGTTGGGCTATTGAGTGGTTTCTTCACCATCATGTTTTACCAGAAAATGACTAATGTTTTACTTTGA
Source organism: Equus quagga (assembly GCF_021613505.1). Classification (NCBI taxonomy): domain Eukaryota; kingdom Metazoa; phylum Chordata; class Mammalia; order Perissodactyla; family Equidae; genus Equus; species Equus quagga. The sequence continues at coordinate 21,175,880 of NC_060279.1, read as the reverse complement.
GCAACAAAGTTGGATCACAAATTCACTTATAATACAATTCTTTTATTACAATGAATTTTTAAATAAAAATAGAGAATGTTCTTTACATTGATTGCTTCTGGTATAGAGTGTTAACTTCTTGAGAACTGGAATAAAGCATGAGCTTTCTTCACGGGTATTCAAATATCTCGTTTAGTACTGTCGGCTCTTAGGAATTCAGTCAGTGTGCATTGACTGGTGTGGTGGACAGATATAAATTTAGATATTAATTAGGAAGATGTTAGGCATTCTTTTACTTTTTTAGAAGTTTCTTGGTCCACCCTCTGTTTTTTTCCCTGCCATCTGGAACCCCAATAGCAGCAAGAGCTAAGACCCACCCCCTTTTCCTTGAACCCATTTATATGGTCCTGGATGTGATCTAGTGGGAGTTCTGGTTTAGGTTCCAGAGCTTCCACCAGGAGAGGAAGCAGAATTCAGTCAACCTTTGCCGATCTCGTAAAGAAGCCTAACCATTACCCCTCTAATCTCCTCCATCCTAACCTTCATTCTCTGTTGTTGTCAGTGGCGGCACCTGATTTGCTGGATCCTAAATCTGCCGCTCAGAACTCCAAACCGAGGCTCTCCTTTTCCACGAAACCCACAGTGCTTGCCTCCCGGGTGGAGAGTGACACGACCATTAATGTTATGAAATGGAAGACGGTCTCCACGATTTTCCTGGTGGTTGTCCTCTATCTGATCATCGGAGCCACCGTGTTCAAAGCGTTGGAGCAGCCTCACGAGATTTCACAGAGGACCACCATCGTGATCCAGAAACAAACATTCATTTCCCAACACTCCTGTGTCAATTCGACTGAGCTGGACGAACTCATCCAGGTAATGACAGAGAAGTTGCTCCTCTGTTTCCTCTATGGGGAAAGGAAGAGCAAGAGGAAGAGGAGACAATTCAAAGCACAGTGCCGTCCTGATGTGCCTCTCGGGACCCTATTCCACTTTCTCTTTCATGTGGACTTCTTTTTCGTAGTTTCCTTGTTTCCTTTCTGCACTTCTTCCCTCTTTCTTCCCTCTGCCATCCTTTCTTCTCCTTTTCCTTTATTTCTCCCTCCTACTGTTCCTTCTCATCCCCTTCTGCTCTTGCTCTCCTGTATTTCTGTCCTGTTGTCTTCCTGCTTTCTTTTCTTTTGCCCTGTCTTAGAACTGCCAGTAGACATGGTGGACATGAGGCTACCTTGGTGGAGGCCCTCATGGTTAGATGATCATTGCCGACTGAGAAACTTTTCTGTGGCTAATGAGAGGAAAACAGAAGGCGGAAAGAGTGCGTTAATCATGGCAGTGGCCATCACAAGATAGAAAAGATGACTTTATGGTGTGACCCTCTTGAGATGGGTGGCCCCCATGGTTAAAAAGTTGTGGCTTACGTCTTTAATCTAGCCAAAGTATGAGTCTGATAATTGCCTTTTTTTAGATGTCTAAAACTCAACTAAAAGCAATTTACTACTACACAGAAAAATGGAGTTTTTGAATAAAAACGAATTTAGTTTTAATTTACTCTGTAATAGCAGAATAGTATCCTTATGGAAAAACATTTTGTTTTAAAAGTTAATCCCAAAATGATTGAAAGTTTCATTTAGACTCCTCGGAGATGGCTGTATTTTTGTTGTAGATTTCTTTTGCACAAAACAATTCATTGGTCAAACCAAGACTCTTGGTCAAGAAGAAAGCCCTAGTATTTTCTTTCAAGGAGAGATCTTACTGGCTGTTGAAAACGTTTTAATTGTACATATATTCATTTTCCTGTAGAACCTCCTTTTCCTACCTGATGTAAGTCAAATTGGACTGAAAATTATCTGTGAGTCATCATCTGAGCAAGTTCTTCCTCACGTTTGGTTTTGGATCATTTAAGTGAGTTGGAATAGTAGATTGAGGGAAAAAAATTATTTATTTTAATCCAGTTTCTTATTCTAAGCCCTTTCCTCTCTTAGTTGCTCTTGCCATGGATCTGCATGTACTGTTTCCACCCTTCATAGCCCTCTCTATTTGTAGAACACACATACAAGTTCTTTATTCAAGTTTTATTGAAAGCTATCAAAGCTAATGGTCTTTGACCCACATTTAGCTCCTACCATATTCAAACACTTCTGCATCTCACCTATTTGATGTAAATTTTGAAAAGGCTCTTCAGATACTTATATACTGAATTCTCTATTTTTAGATGATAGCAACATTTTCTGTATTGACATTGAAACCGCCAACTAATATCATCATCCCAGCCACTGCGTTGCCTGTTCTTAAATAAGATTACTTCTCCTTCACTCTCTCTTTGTGCCACATAGTGGTACGAAGAGGTACTAAAAATCTTTGAAGAATCCCCACTTCCTTTAGGTTTTAGAAGAAGACCTCTGGTTTGTCCTGGAGGTGGCATGGAGTAGTAGTAAGAGCCTAAACTTCAGGATCACATGGGATGTGTTTTAAACTCCAGTTGAGTACTGTACTAGAGGTGTCATCCTGAACGAGCAATGTTCCTCGCTAAGCCGTAAATGATCTGGGATGAGGAAAGAATACCTATCAAATCAGGCTGCTGTGAAGGGTAGAGAGATAATCCATGTAAGGCGTTTAGGTGCTCAAAAAGGGTTGAGTGTGTGTGTTTGCTGCCATTGTTATTTCCTCCTCCCCCCCTTATCTCTTTATTGGGTGAAGCATCGTTTTCAGAGAATTGCATTCTTAGCGTCTAAAGTGAGGTTGTTGGTTTTGGGCAGGAAAAAAAATGCCTGGAGTTTCAGAACAATGCTGGAGGAAACCCTGTGTGGATGTGAAAGCGCTCTCACTCTTCGGTAGTCCTCAGATTTAGTCGGAACTGTGAAGATAACTTGAAGGTCATGGCAGGTGGGCCCAATCTGAAGGTGGAGACTTCATTTTTGCTACTTTGTGTTTGGAATGGACACAAACAGAGCTCAATATGAGATTTCACTTTTTTCTTTCTGCTCTACCTAGGCAGTCCATTTTAGCTTTATTAATATTCACTGCTGACTGAGTGTTTTTGCTTCTTAAAAATCTTAAGTATTTTTGTACTTGTTCAGTATTTTTCAGCGCGAAGTTCCCTATTATTTATTGTCATATCAATCACCTTTATAACCCTATAATTTTAATAAATTATTTTTTCCTTTTGAATATAATTTCTTCTGATAGAAGAAATCTTTCTAATGACATGGCTTCAAGGAATCAGATCAGTCTTTAAATAGGAAGGAAGGCAAATGAACCAGTAATCATTGATTAGAATTTCGTTTCATTCATATGATTCTCATAAATTTCCAAGAGTTTTGCTCAGATTTATTTTCCCATTTAATTATCCCTTAAAATCTCCTGAGGAGATATATTAGGCAGTAGTATCACAGCATTAAGGATTAGGAAATCAAGACACAGAAAGTTCCAGTGATTTCCCCCACATGGCATCGTTAGGATGAGTTCAGGTCTTCAGAATCTTGATCTGGCATTATTTCCAGGAATCTCTGCTCTTTCAGGGCTCAGCTCCTTTCAGTGCCGAGGGTTGGAGAAGTTACAAGTTCAGCCCCAGTGTTGGTGGAGAAGGAATTCTGGATTCCTTTTATGAAGGGTAGGGAAGAATGAGGAAGTGGGTAGTCAGACAGTAAGGCCAATGCTAGGTACAGTTAATCTAATCTGGCCCCAGGCTCCAGGCTATTAATTACGCCGCTCGATGGGCTATGATAACCTCACTTCGTGCTGTGGTTGCCTCACAGGGTAGGGAGGGCGATGGTGAGGGGAGACATAGGGAAATGGAGCGTTGAGCAACTGCTTCTTCTGTTAGAGTCCCAGCCTGTGCATTCCCTCTACGTGCTGTTTTTGACACCAGCCCTTCAAGGTGAGATTGAAGAGGGGGCAGAGATATCAAGACAAAGAGATCTTTCCTGGGCTGAAGTATTTTGAGCACTTTGATTTTCAACCCTCATTCCATTTAAGTTAGTGTGATGTCAGTACAGAAAAATATATGGAAACGCTAAGTTTCAAGAGTCATGAATACCATTAACCATAGTCAGCATTTAATGAGCACTAACTATGTGCGAGGCACTGTATGTTCTAACCCTTTACATGTATTATCTCATTTAATTCTCTTAAGCACTCCTATGAGGTAAGTGCCTTATTATCCATATTTAATATGTGGAAACTGAGGCAGAGAGAGCTTCATTTTCCAAGAGCATGCAGTGGTAGAGTGCACTGTTATTCAAACCTAAGTGGCTAGACTCCAGAGTTTAAATGCTCTTAGCTCCTGTATTTGCTGCCTCTAAAAAGCTGTAATAAGCATTAAAGTTTGTTGTAAAGTTCCCTGATATTTCATGTATTAGAATGTGATAAATATCAAATTATAGTCCTCTGTATCTAGTGATATATATTATATAGCATATCTTTCTCTCCATATACATGCAGCGTATATAACCTGGATTTTAATATTCTTTTTGAACAACACTTCCTGTTGAATTTGGAATTCGTTGACTATCTCCTGTTTGAATTTGTTAAAGCAGTATAAGCATGTTACATTAGATATAGCTGGGCTTCAATCTAGTCATTTCCATGTTTACTGAATCAATGCTGGGATTGAAAAAAATCAAAATTTATGACCTAAACGTTGCTAATAGAAATACCCCACTGGAGATTTGACTTTTGTTTTCTCATTTGAGCCCCACCCTTCTGTGAGATAGGTGGGGAAGGCGTCTGTTTTTGGGTGAAGAAGCAGACACATTTGCACAAGGTCATGCAATGGCTTCATGTCTAGATCTTTGGAGTCCTTCCGCTGAGGGGATTATCTTCTCTTTGCCCTACCCTTCTCCACTTGGTTCTCACTGCTGCATTCAGTGGCATTTATTGAGTGCCTCCAATGTGTTGACCTTTGTGCTGGGTATTGAGCCATATAAAAACGCTAGATAAAACATGGCTTCTCTGAAGGCCCTCCCTCCTTCGAATTCACGTGGAGGAGACTGCTGTAAACATAGTGGCAGTAGAAGTGCTTACAGACGGAGCTGACCTACGGAGGAAAACGTTAACCACTTAATGAGAGTTGAGAAGACAGAAGAGGTGAAAGGGCCACTGGGTTTTAAGTGCAGAGTCAGAATGCTCTAGGGGAAGAGAAGGGCATCAGCAGACGTTCTAGGCAGAAGGGGCATGCTGTGTTCCAGTAACTGAATTATCTGGTCGTGGGGGGCAGGAGCATGAGCAAGTCTGACAAAGTAGAGTAAGGCCTGTTCTTCCACATCAGAGGGTGGAGGAGATGCGCCATTGACGACACTCGGTTGTGTACTAGCGGATACCTGGAGTTACATGCCTTCCTAAGAATGCTAATGGACTAGACTTTTTAAAAAAATAAACACGTGTTTTATATTAATTCTATCATCACTCATTCATTCAAAAGTATTTATTGAATTCCTGCTATATGCATTGTTATAGGCACTGAAATACAGTGTAGAATAAAACACATGAAAATTCTTGCCCTTGGTGAGCTTACATTCTGCTGGGGAAGATAAGTATGCCAGATGGTGATAAGTCTCAGGAGGAAAAATAAAGAAGTGAAGGGGGATAGAGAATATTGGATGGTGTTGGTGATAAATTTCGGATAAGGTCACTGGGGAAGCCTCACTGATAAGGTGACTCTTAAGTAACGTGTCTGTCTGAGGAATAACGCTCGGGTAGAGGGCTCCGCATGCACAGAGGCCCTCCCCGAGGTGAGAGCGTTCCTGGCATGTAGAGGCACAAGAAGGATGCTGGGAGGGAGTAGTAGAAGGTGATGTCAGGCAGGTAGTGGTGTCCAAGTCCTGTAGGGCTCTGTAAGTTACAAGAAGTTTGGCTTTCTGGTGCAAATGAATGTCCTGCTCTGGCTTATGTTTCACAGGATCACTCGGGCTGCTGAGTTGAGAATAGACTGCAGGAAGCCATGGGTCGAAACAGAGGGAGTGCTTATGAGGCTGTTGTAATAATCCTGGTGATAGATGAGGGGGCCTAGAATTAAGGTGGTGGCAATGGGGGTTGTGAGATATGGTCAGATTCTGGATATATTTGGGGTGGAGAGCCACTGGGATTACTGGTGGACAGCATGGACAGTGCAAGGATGTGGAATCAAAGATAATAGCAAAAGTTTTGTCCTAAGGAACTGAAAGAATACAGTTCCCATTTTCCTGAGATGAGGAGCTGGTTTGGGGATGATGTCAGGAGCTTAGTTTTGGATGTTGCACTAATAGTGTCAGTTAGACAGGGTTCAGTTATTGAAAAAGATTCATGGGACCCAAAGCAGCAGGGCTTACAGATCTAAAGTTTATTGCAGGAAAATGATACAGTGTAACAGCCACACTCAAATAAAGATATGTACCACAAGCAGAGGCCACATCACAGCACGGGGTCTGGAGAGGCCAGGAGCCAGCTCCATTGTCCTCCCTCTGCAAGCCCAGGCCAGCACATACTTCTCTCTTGGATCAAGAGCCCCTAGTGTGTGCTTGGAACACCTCAGAACCCAGGGAACCCAAACTGGTGTCTTCTTGGCTGGCATTTCTGACACCCTGCTGGTGACATAGGCATTTTCTTGCTATATAACCAGCCTCTGTGGCAGAGCTTTCCAGGAGTCTCAGTGGAGAGCAGGTGCAAATCATCCATCACACTGTTATCAATAAATGATGCTGACAGGCTAGGCCTGACCTCCCTAGAACTCTTCAGGCCATGGTTATAAAACAACAGGCTTGCTCAGCGTGTCTCATACATTTACCAGGGGACGGTGCAGTGCAGGTACTTTAGCAAAACAACTCGGGCCAATTCCAGGCCAGCACAGCCAAGTTAAATTTGAGGTGCCTATGAGGACAGCTAGTGTGGATGTTGAGTAGGAAAAGTGATGATTAGGAAAAATGATGCTGAAAATGTGAGTTGGGAGTTCAGGGGGAGGGGTCAGGCTGAAGATAGACATTTGGAAGTCATCGTTGTACAGAAGGCATTTGCAGTTAAGACGTGGGATGAAATCACCTGGAGAAAGAGTGCATGTGGAGACGAGCAGAGATTCTAGTATGATCCCAGGAGCACTTCAACATGTAGAGGTTGCTAAGGAATAAAGTAAAAAATTCACATGAATTATTGATTTACAGCCTAAGGTTTCAAGGACATTTCTCTCATTTTAGGGAACTATATCACCCTATGCCCCCAGGCCTCTTAAGGTCTTATTTTTCTTTGCCCTCAGGGACCCTTTAAAAGAAACAATTATGAAGTCTGTCTCTAGGCGTGGGAGCCATTGAAGGTGTTTGAATAGGGGCGCCCATTTATGTTTTGCTTTATGGGTCTGTTAATGGCAAACGAGATGGTTTGGCATATACAGAGCAGGCCTAGAGCTGATTGTATGTGGTGGTGAGTGGTACTACATGATTCTATATACAATGGTTTAGTGGCTATCATTCCAGTTTGTATAAGCACCCGGGTATATTAAATATTTGGCTTCAGTTTTGGAAAGTGTATACTCATTTTTTATCATTTTATTTATAGACACAATTAACATGTTGTCCAGAAAGCATCTAAAAGGGATTTTTTTTTTTTCTTACCAATGATTTTACTCTTCTTGTTCAACCTTAATGAACCTAAATTTAGATTTTAGGAACACAATTCTAACAAAAAATAGACTGAAAAATGTCTAAACATCCCATAAATACTTTACGTCCCTGAGGTTGATCTCTGGAAAGAGCACATTTAGACAGCAGAATGTATAAACTTCTTGGAAGCATATGAACGTAGTAGCTTGGATTATTTTCCTAGATTATCTAGGAGCCACTTAAAGGGCTGGGCTCTGATGGTGAGGGTAACGCAAGAGTGCTGTCCTGGGGGAATTAGGTACCAAGGGACCAAGGCAGATAGAGAAATCTTGGAGGAAACCGTGTCAATTTCCAGTTTTCCTAGGACCCTCCCTCCTTTGTGCTACTTTCTTAGTGGAATAACTTATGTTTGCCTCCCCGTCCTGCCCATATTGTCATGCTGTCTTGACTTTCAGAATGAAAGGATTAAGATGGAATGACTTTTTCATGTGTAAGTACATGAAGGAACAACTGAGAGATTGTCATGCACTGTTTCCTAATTATAGTTAGGTTTTTATTATAAAACACGAAAGTAGTTTTTCAGAAAATGATTTTATCTCCAAAGGATATTTGAAGATTAACTAGTTAATATTGGTAAAAAAATCAGTAAAGTGCTGCATGAGTGTTATACATCAATGAGTGTTATATGTCAATAAAATATCACTCAAATCGATGTGATTAAAAAGGAATATTATTTTAAATAATGGCTAGGATGTTATTTAATCACTGGAATGGTTATTTAAGAATGAGAGAAATTATTCTGCATATACATTGTAACACATTTAGAAATATTTTTTGCCTGATGATTTATTTAGTCTAAGCTAAAAACAGGACTCAAATGTAAAACTCAGTCACACAGTATTAGAGTCACATGTGACCAGTATGGATCTGTCAGCAGCAATTATAATGGCTCTAAAGTTCTTAGACCGAGCTTGCATTTTATCATGCATTTTAAGGAACATTTTATTATTTCATTCCAGGTCCCTTACACATATGTATTTTAGTTCACGTTTGCAAAATGAGGAAACAGGCACAAAGTCGCGTGCAGTTCAGGAAGAAACAAAATGGCACCTTGCTCAGATTCTGTCTTATGACTCCACCTCCAGTGCCCTTCTCCTAGATAATTGTACAGGAATGTGTGCAACACAATGTCTAGTGATAGGAGCTACCCAATAAGTGTTTAGTCCAACTCTTTATCTTTTTAGAAGTACTATCATATATATTCTCACTTATTTGGTCAGGAAACAGAGAGGATATTCTTCATCGTCTCCCTTTTGCAGATAAGGAAACCGAGGCACAGAATGTTAACCCAAGTCCACTCAGCCTTTTTTAGCTTGAGATGCTGATAGCGGCACGGCAAGCGTTAGAATTTCAGAGCTGCCATTCAGGTGACTCTGAAGCTTGTTTCCACTGAACCAGACGCCCTCTTTAGAAACTACATTATTTTTTTGTGTTTTCTCACCCCTGGCTGCTCTTTTATCCCCACAAAGCACATCGGATTTCTGACCTGTGCACCTGGGACACACACTCTTCATTTTAAGTTTGCTGGTGTGTCTGTGTGCTCCGTGTTGTGTGAGCATAAAGCAGCAGCAGAAGATGCAGCAGGTCTGTAAATTTGAATGCAAAATATATATTCATGGAAAACTAGAGCACAATTATAAGGCCACAAATGAGCAACTGGAATATTGTGCTAGAACTTGTGTGGCTAGGCGCTAGTCATGCTGAGGCATGACCGGGTGGGGTAAGTCAGGGAAGGCGGTTTAAAGCTGGAGGAGTCTTACCTGTAAGAAAGACATGGACCGGGATGGAAAGAGGGGGAGCAGAGGGAAAGAATTGCAAAGACACTCTAAGTTAGTGTGCCACCTGTAGGATTACAAGACTTTTACTCCTTTCTTGCTTTCTAATGTTCACAAAGTAGTAATAACGTCTTGTACAAAATCCAGATAATATAAGAGCGTATAAACAAGAAAGTAAACATCTGAAATTCCTCCACCCAAGTTGACCAAGACCTCTCTTTAGGCATATATACACATATGGATATACCGAGGGGGGGTGTGTGTGTGTTTACACACACACATATTTCCACACAGAATTTTACACACATGGGATCACGAATGCATGCCATTTTCCCATCTCCATTTTTTGTCCCCTGTTGTGTAGGGGCTCACTCAGGACTGTTCCAAGTCTAAGTTTTAGATGTTGTCCAAAGGGTTTTGATATAGAAGACCTGACACAGAGGCCGCCTACTCCCCAGGCCCCTTGGGGGGGGTGGGTAGGCTGGCTGGAGCTTGGGAGACCTCACACAGCAACTGTTTCTGGTAGAGCAGCTCTGAGCATCCTTACAACATGGTCCGTTTTGAATTCACAGGTGTTTTGTCAGGCAACACAAATATAAACTGGCATAACACATTTTTAAGGAAATGGAGTGTAGATCCAGTAAAGTGCCTGAAAATTGAAAGCTTCTCTATCAGATTAATGATGTTTTTTAAGATACACACCTTTGATTTCACAATATTCAATGCTACGCAAAGTGGAGCCTATCAGAGTCATCCTAGGACATGCTCTTTCCTTGTGTTAACACTTCTAATCAACATAAAATTTCATCAGCAAAGGTAGGGCTTTGCTTTGTGTTCTTTTGAACATAAACCCTAGAACACTGGAGGAATTGATACAGGATAGAAAACTCAGTGTCTGAGTGGGATCTGTCTTGGAGCCCCGCTTCCATCTGAATAGCAAGCAGATAATTAATGGCTGGACCGAGAAGGAAGGGGCTTTCACCTAAAAATGCATTTGCAAAACTATACCTGTAGTTTCTGAGAATAGTTTCTTAGCGTGTGGATAATGGTAAAATTTAATCAATTACATATTCATGTATAGATTAAGAATATGATTAGAGTAAGAGAAATGCTTTGGTGAGATATGTAAGAAGATTCTAGGCAAGTTTGGTAGTAGAGATTCTTAAATTGATAGCTGTGGTTTCTTCTCAGGTTAGGACTTACAGACTTCTTCCTCTTTCTTTCTCCCTTTCCCTCTCTCTCTCTTCCCTCCTTTTGCTTTTACTTCCATTCTTTTTCGTTAATTCTCACTTTTAAATAGCTATTTTGTTATTAGCCATCTCTACCCCTTTGGGGTGAATTTTTAACAACAAAAGCATTTTTTGAGGGGGGGACAGCATCTGAAATTACTTGAGTTTTTCCCCCTCTGCTACTTTTTTTAGTTCATTCCTTATAATTTCAGTTACGGACTTAAGACCAAGACTGTGGTGGTTCTGTTTCTGACAGTGATCTCCAATGGATGGTGGCAGATGAACCTTAATAAAAGTTCTCTAGAAGGTATCAATTCCTTTGTGATATTTGGTTGGAGTAGTGAAGGTTATCGTGTGATTCTCTCAAAGTGAAGTTTAGAGTTGGAGGACAGGTAAAACAGATTTGAATTTCCTTATGGTCCTTTGGTCCAAATGGCTCATTCTCTTAACAAGTAATGTAGAGAGGAACCCAAAGTATTGAGTGAAAGAGTTCAAGCATAGAGTATTGAAGAGTATAGAAGAACAGAACCTGTGGCACTGCGAAAGAGAGAAACTTCTGGGAGATGAATGGTGGCTCCTTTCGGCCGTTCAACTGGGATCCTGTACTCTGAACTCATAGGCGTGGCCTATGGCCCCATTCACTCCTATTTTGTTATTGATTAAATATCCACATAGGTTAGTTAATATCCTTATCAATAAGGGAATGAAATGATGTTTCTGTCTCTTTTAGCTGCTTCTCTACTTTTCATTTTTATGAACATTTGAATATCTTGGCTGGATCAAGAGCAGCAATTCCTCTAGCTCTGTATTTCTACTTTTACCTGTGGTACCAAGGGACATTTAAAAACAGTGCCATAGTTCCCTTTATAAAACTAGATTTAAAAGGGAGGACTGTACCCTGAGCATCATGACATTATGAAAGATTTGTCGTGGATCTAATATTCATAAACTTAATTTATCTAAACTGTTTGAATTTAAGCATATTTCAGCCTGTACCTTCTCTTGAGATAAGTGGTATCTTATATTCTGCTCAGTAAAGTTTTTCTTTTCATTTGATCTTTTATAAAATTACGTCCTTTAAGTTTTAAGCCATTTGCTTAGTGAATTTTGTGAACAAAGTCATGTCATTCCCTTCTAAAGATAGGGACATTGTCTTTTTTATCTTTATGCTGTGCTATGTCTAGAATTCATTCTCACTCAACTCTTTATGCTTTTATAATCCATGCTGATGTGTGTCTTGAGTTTTTGCCTTTCTAATAGTCTTGTGTTTTAATCTCTTTCTTAGCACTTATAGCATCCCCTTGATTATTTTACTTATCCTTTTTTGAACTGCTTTCTGCTCAGTTAAAACTTTGATAAGTGGTGGGCTGTCACCGTGGCTGAGTGGCTAAGTTCACGCACTCTGCTTCTGTGGCCTGGGGTTTGCCATTTCAAATCCTGGGTGTGGACCTCTGCATGGCTCCTCAGGCCACGCTGTGGCGGCGTCCCACACAGAAGAACTAGAATGACCTACAACTAGGATACACAAGTAGGTATGGGACTTTGGGGAGGAAAAAAAAAAGAGGAAGTTTGGCAACAGATGTTAGCTCAGGGCCAATCTTCCTCACCAAAAAAAAAAAACAAAAACAGATACCTTAAAAAAAAAAAACGCAAAACTTTGATAAGTGCCAATTAGAGCTGTGGGCAGTATTCCAGAAGAAGAGGGGTCTTAGTGTAGCACAAGAGTAGCTTTCTGTTTAATTCTTTCTTTTTCCTTTTTCTTTTTCTTCCTGTTTTATTTCTTTTACCTCCCTGGTGATGCCTAGTGTTTTGTGTGCTGGCATTGTCGATTGATGTCCTCAGGCAGAGTCGCAGTGACCCTGAGGCTTCCTTCATGTTATTGAAAACATTGTTAGAAAAGGATAGCCTGGCTTATTTTCTCCCAGATCCATTAGTTTTTACTTGACAAGGATGAACCACAACCTTGTTTGTACTCCTCTTTACCCAGGCTTGTGAGATTTTAACAGTCTTATTGGACGTTGGTCATTTCACAGTCTTAAAGAGCCTGATGTTATTTCCACACTTTGATATTTCCCTTTTTAGTGTTAAATTAAGACATTGCAGGACAGATACCTAGATTTACATTTATCCCTTCAAATATACATTTGAATATATATTCAAATATATAATAAATACGTATTTATTATATATAATATTAAATATATTAAAATAATTAATATAAATAAATATATAATATATATATTTACTGCATCTACATTGTTTTATATCATTAAAACCTTATCCTTTAGATCTGTAACCAAGCATACCCATTTCGTGTGTCTGTGTGAGGAAGATTGGCCCTGAGCTAACATCTGTGCCAGTCTTCCTCTATTTTATGTGGGACACTGCAACAGCATGGCTTGATGAGTGGTACTAGGTCCATGCCTGGGATCCAAACCTGTGAACCCTGGGCCACCAAAGTGGAGCTTGTGAATTTAACCACTATGCTACCTGGCCGGCCCTAACATACCCATTTTTATAGGGAACCAATTTTTATCAGTCCTTAGTTGATAATCTTCTTTTTATGACGACTTACATTTTGTGAATTGATTTTTCTCTGGGTCCTTATGTACCCCTCTACAATGGCTATTGAATTGGTGAAGCGTGCTCTCTGTGCATTATATCCCCTTCTGGTTAGTTAGCTTGCATATGTGTTCAGAAATATTCTTTATGTGCTTTCACTCTGTTTTGCTTTTAATTTTTCTCAGAAAACTCCAGTTTACTTAGAATTTATCGTTAGGTGTGAGAGAGCTCTCATTAGTGTATCCTCAGTTTATAATAATGTGGAGTGAAAGTGCCAGTATTTGCAGACTGCTAATTTAAAAACTGTGTGTTCTTTTTAGGGGTGCCTAAGGAATCCAAACTTACCAGAAGCTTGTAGAAGTGTAGTGTGTCCTCTGGGGATGTAGCAGGGAAGGGAGCTTTGGAAATAAGTCAAGTGATAAATGTCCCACTGTGGGAAGGGAGAAGCAGTTCAGTAGACATCACATGACCACGTGGGTTACATCGATGCACATTTCAGGGAAAAGAATCTTTAACTCTTACATTTTCCACTTTTAGGGTCCCAACCTGGTTTCTTGGCTGTTGTAAAGTTTCTTTTCTGCAGTTATACATCTGTTCTTGTTTTACTGAAACTCACTCAGAGGAGTATGGGGATTCATCAGAAACTCATAATTGCTAAAACAGGACACGTTCCTTTTGGGTGAATGAAAAATTTTCCTTTCCTGTTACTATCATTTATATACTATAAAGAGTGATTTGAAAACATTTGATTTGAGTGCCAGATAGAATAACATGAACTCTCTTCCCTTGGACGTCATGTACTTTCAGCACCAGCGTGATAATGACGGGACCAGGGAAGTGGATTCTGAGATTTACTGGTGAAGAGCCACCGGTTTGTGTCCATTTAGACATTTTGTGTTAACCCTGAGCGGAGAGGTACCTAATTTGTCCTCCAGATTTGAAGGGGAGTCCTTAGTGAGGTTTGCACCACACCGTGAGTCTGTGATGCTGTGTGTTCCCAACAGGGTGGCGGTGTGGTCCAGGATTCACTAACAGATTTCCAAGCAAGGCAAACTTGAATGGATTGGAAAGGAGAAGCATAGTTATTAGATGGATTTAGAGTTCTTTTATTGTTCATGAGAATGCAAGGGAGGTCTTATTTTACTTAAAGTAGCCATGGAGAGTGTGTTCTGTAATGGGCAGCGTATTTTCATACAGCAGCATCTCCAATCATCAGGACCTAGGTGTTTCTTGAGCAAAGAAGAAACTAATGAATTCAGTAGGGGTCTTCTTAGCCTTGACTTTAAAGCTCAATTTGGTGATGTGCTTCTTTTAGGTGAAATAGGATTTAAAATATTATTTGCGTAACCAGTCCATAGAGAAATTTAAATCTTGCTGGATGCGGTTCTGATTTCCTGTTGCACTGGAGGTTGGTGAGGGTCCCTCAAAACACCTATTTTAGTTGAGGCAGGCTGCCATTGTTTTCCATTTGTCTAGTTCATGCACAGATCATCAAATACATAACAAAAATGGAGATAATCATTCCCAGTTGTTAGAAAATAAAATTTTGTAAGACAAAGTTACGTTTAATCATTGGTCAAAATAACTTATCACTCATACAGGAAAAAAAAAAGAATTGATTTGCAGCATAGTTTTGTGAATGTGAACTTTTTGGACATTTGGACGTACACTAAACATCCTGAGTTCTCTTTCTGAATCCTCATCGAGAAACATTTCTGTGTTCATCTCTTATGTTCAGATAGCAGATTAGCTCTTGAAAGACCTGAGGTGAGACAGTTGGTGTGAAGATCTACTCATGTAAAGGAAGAAGTAGTTAAAATGCACATTCACTCATTTATTTATTCTGCATGTAATATTTTTTTGAAAGGCATTGTCCTAAGCATGGGGCATAATCAACACAGAATTAAACTGATGGAGTCCTGCGCTCATCAAACTGCTACCCTAGTGGGAGTGACTAAAAATAAAGAAGCACCTGAATAAGATAATTTCAGAAAGTACAAATGTTCTGAAGACTAAACAGTGACCTAATGAGATAGAATCATGGGGGGTGGGGCTCTTCTAGAAGGGCCATGTTCAGACAAGTTTTCTCTGAGGAGTGACGTTTGAAATGAGACTTGAATGAAGAAGAGTCAGTCATGTAAGGATCTTGAGGGGAGGTGGTCCAGGAAGAGAAAGCATCAGAGGCAAAGGTGAGAGCATTCTTGGTGTGTTCTAGGACCCTTGCAAACACTGGTGTGGTTGGGCATCATTAGTGATGTGAGGGAAGCAGGCCAAAGCCTTATAGGCCTTGATGAGTGGTCCAGGTTTTTTGTGCGATGGGAAGTCAACGAATAAAAAATTTTAGAAAGAAACAGATAATTATATATGTCAAAATTGTGCTAGGTAATTAATATGGTGACTTGCTAGCGGAATTAGATCGAATAAAATTAGAAAGATTAGTTGGAGAAATTTTAATGAAAGTTGATCATTTGAAGAATTTTTAAAGAAGAAGCCGGGCTCAGAGAGGGTTTGGGCCGGTAGGAGAGGAGAGAGCCTTTCAGGGGGAGGTGCTCGAAGGTGGTGGTCCAGGTGATGTATGTTCTTCTAGGGAAGATAAAGGCAGAGGGGAGATGGGTAGTTGAGGGTTCTGAGACTGATACTAGATGTGTCTCAGATCCCTTGAGAAAAAGATAATTTTAATGAGCGTAGATAATTGCTAGATGATCCTTTTGCATGAGTTCTGTGTACAAGAAGCCCTTCATTTTATTTTTATTTTCTCAAAATAAATTCTAATATTTGTTTTAGGATAAAAGATGTTTATTTTACTATTTTTTAAAAATTATTTTTTGGGCCCAGCCTGGTGGCCAAGTGATTCAAGTTTCACGTGCTCCATTTCAGCGGCCCCAGTTGACGGGTTTGGATCCCAGGTGCAGACCTACTCCACTCACCAGTCACGCTATGGAGGTGTCCCATGTACAAAAAACTAGAGGAAGATTGGCACAGATGTTAGCTCAGGGCTAATCTTCTGCAGCAAAAAAAAAAAAAAAAAATATATATATATATATATTTTTTTAAATCTTCCACAATATTGAAATTTCTGGACATGTTACAGCTTACATGCTACCAAAATTGATTGTGTAATTACTTTTTCCTCAATAAATATAGATTTCCTTGTTTTTCTCCCTGGTTAACAAATTCCAAAGCTTCACAGCAGTTTTCGTTTCTGGAAGATGTTTTATCAGATGATGACATTTGGCTCTTGATTTGAGCAGGCCTAAGAATCTATTTCATGAGGCTATTTTTAAATAATTTGTTTTAATTAAAATTGAAAATAATCTTATTTTATAATAATGATATCATTCCTGGGGCATATTTTTCTTGGACAGCTGTACTGTCCTATTATGCAAAAAGTATTTTTTTTATTAAAGTATAGTTGACATACAATATCCTAGTAGTTTCTGGTGTACATCAGAGCGATTTGATATTTATGTACATTACAAAATGATCATCACAAGTCCAGTTACCATCTGTCATCATACAAAGTTATTATATTATTATTGACTATATTCCTTATGCTGTACGTTACATCTCCGTGATTTATTTATTTTGTAACTGGAAGTTTGTACCTCTTAATCACCTTCACCTATTTTGCCTGCCTCCCCAACCCCTCTGCCCTGTGGTATCCATCAGTTTGTTTCTTGTATCTATGAGTCTGTTTCTGTTTAGTTTTATTTGTTTGTTTGTTTTGTTTTTTGGATTCCACATATAAGTGAGAGCATATGGGATTTGTCTTTCTCTGTCTGACTTATTTCACTTAGTGTAATGCTCTCTAGGTCCATCCATGTTGTCACAAATGGCAAGATTTCATTCTTTTTTATGGCTGAGTAATATTCCATTGTATATTTATATGCATACCACATCTTTATCCATTCATCTATCGATGGACACTTAGGTTGCTTCCATATCTTGGCTATTGTAAATAATGCTGCAGGGAACATAAGGGTGCATATATATCTGAGTTAGTGTTTTCGCTTTCTTTGGATAAAGGCCCAGAAGTGGAATTGCTGGATCATATAGCAGTGCTATTTTTAATTTTTTGAGGAACCTTCATGTTGTTTTCCATAGTGGCTGCACCAATTTACATTCCCACCAACAGTGAACAAGGGTTCCCTTTTCTCCACATCCTCACCTACACTTTGTATTTTTTATCTTTTTGATAATAGCCATTGTAACAGGTGTGAGGTGGTATCTCATTGTGGTTTTGATTTGCATTTCCCTGATAGTTACTAGTTGAGCCTCTTGTCATGTGCCTGTTGACCATCTGTATGCCTTCTTTGAAAAAATGTCTATTCAAGTTCTCTGCCCATTTTTTAATCAGATTTTTTTTTTTTTTGACGAAGATTAGCCCTGAGCTAACTACTGCCAGTCCTCCTCTTTTTGCCGAGGAAGCCTGGCCCTGAGCTAACATCCGTGCCCATCTTCCTCTACTTTATATGTGGGACGCCTACGACAGCACGGCGTGCCAAGCGGTGCCACGTCCGCACCCGGGATCCGAACCGGCGAACCCCGGGCTGCTGAGAAGCCGAACGTGCACACTTAACTGCTGCGACACCAGACCAGCCCCTAATCAGATTTTTTAATATTAAATTGTATAAGTTTTTATATATTTTGGATATTAATCCCTTAGCAAATGTGTGATCTGAACATACTTTCTCCCTTTCAGTAGGTAGACTTTTCATTTTGTTGATGGTTTTATTTGCTGTGCAAAAGATTTTTAGTTTGGTGTAATCCCATTTGTTTATTTCTGCTTTTGTTGCCTTTGGGGAAAAGATGGTCTCTTCAATAATGGTGTTGGGAAAACTGGACAGCTACATGCAAAAGAATGAAACTGGACCACTATCTTACACCTTATACAAAAATGAATTCAAAATATGCTAAAGACTTGAATTTAAGACTTGAAAACATAAAAATTCTAGAAGAAAACATAGGCAGTCAGCTCTTTGACCTTGGTCTTAGCCAGATTTTTTTGGACCAGTCTCCTTAGGCATGGGCGAAAAGTATTTTTTGATAGGACAGGAACTCCTGCCTTATTCTCCATTACTCAGTACCTCACAACCTTGTTATTTCTTGATCCATGGAGAGCTTGTGTGTGTTTGTGTCTTGTGTTTTATTCCCTGTGATTCTTCCCTGATGCAGGATTAAATTGCTTCACATAGCCTTCTTGATAGGGAACAAATGCGATTTCCTTCTTCTTAAGGGAGAACAAAAAAATGTTAATCTCATATATGAACCAAACTGGGGTGTGTGTCTTTGAGTATAAAAGAAAATGCATAGAACGAGCAAAAGTGGTGACTATCTCTGAAAGACATGGAGTTATAGAAAAGATTCAGCAATAATTTTATCATAATGTATTTTGAATTAATTGCATATAACATTTTACGGAATAAACTCTCTGCATTTGGAACTTGGAATCTATATAACTATATATGTCATTTTAGAACTAAGAAAGTGAACCATTCATTTTCCTAGGAGCATACTGCTAGTTAGCGAGAGAACAGACACTGGATCTATGACTTCCAGCTCCCCAAACATCCCCCTCCCCAACTTCTTTTCCTTTTCTTTTTTGTCTTTCTCTTACAAATGTTAGCATCATTCTAGAATCAGAGCGGCTGTTCTAACATTTTAAATTTTGTTGAAGTACGTGATCCAGGTATTTTATTCTTTGCTCTCCAGAGTGGCAGTCTGCATTGTCTATACAGCTGTACAGGCGTGACTCATTATTTTGCGTTTATCATCTCAGTCTTCTTGCCACTATTGCTTGCTGCCTCTTATGCCGAATGAATAAATGAAAATCTTAGCATTTTAGAAATAGAGGGAATCCTCCTGAAACTTGAGGAAAATAAAAGCAGATAGTGTCCTTATGAAGCTTCTTGCCACCAAAATTGCCAGATAAAGTTATAAATAGATTTTCTTAAAGATTAATCCTTTTAATTAAAGGATGATAAACCAAAATGCATTAGGAAAGAGAAGTGAGACAAGTTAGAATTTTAAAAAAAATTTTTATCTGATAAGTGAATCAAAATTCCATGAGGGCCAGCCCTGGTGGCCTGGTGGTTAAGTTTGGCACACACCACTTCGGTGGCCTGGGTTTGGCTCCCAGGCGTGGGCCTACACCACTTGTCTGTCAGTGGCCATGCTGTGATGGCAGCTCACACACACAAAGATGAAGATTGACAATAGATGTTAGCTCAGGGCGAATCTTCCTCAGCAAAAAAAAAGAAAGTTAGTTCCATGAGTGTTTACCCATTGAGGGAATATCTATTGAATGCCTATGATGTACCTGGCGCTGTATGGGGCTATGGGTTTTTTCCCTCTCAAAATTGTATTTTATGATACATATTACTTTATATCCTTATTGTCTCATTTTGCAATATGTTATGAATATATCTATATCTTTAACTATAGATTTATGGAATCCTTAAAGTGCCATTTTATGGATGACCATTGTCTTTTAAAACTACTCTCCTATGTCAGAGACTTTGTCTTTTATTTTATTTTTTATTGTGGTGAAAAAACATATAGCATGAGATCTACCCTGTTCACAAATGTTTAAGTGTACAGTATAGTACTGTTAACTGGGAGTACAATTAGCAAACTCTGAAACTTTTTCATCCTGCATAACTAAAATGCTATACCATTGAACAGTGGCTCTGCATTTTCCTGTTCCCCCAGCCCCTGGTAACCACCATTCTACTTTTTGTTTCTGTGAATTTGACTACTTTATACCTCATATAAATGGAATAATTAAATATTTGGCCCTCTGTGACTGGCTTATTTTACTTAGCATAATGTCCTCAAAGCTTCTTCCATGTTGTAGCATGTGAAAGGATTTCCTTCTTTTTTAAGGCTAAATAATATTCCATTGTAGGTATATCGCATATTTTCTTTATTTATCCATTGATGGACATTTAAATTGTTTCCACCTCTTGACTATTGTGAATAATGCTACAATTAACATGAGAGTCCAGTTGTTTCTTTGAGATCTTCTTTTCAATTCTTTTGGATAAATATTCAGAAGTGGAATTGCCAGGTCATAAGCTAGTTCTATTTTTACTTTTTGAGGAATATCCATACTGTTTCCTTTAGCAGATGCACCAATTTACATCTCTACCAATAGTGCTCAAAGGTTCCAATTTTTCCATGTTGTTGGTAAGTCTTGTTATGTTCTGTTTTTTCTTTGTTTTGTTTTTATAATGGCTGTCCTAACAGATGTCAGGTAATATCTCATTGTGGTTTTGATTTGCATTTCCCTGATGATTAATGAGGTTGAACATTTTTTCATATATCTGTTGGCTGTTTATGGCCAAGATATGTTGGCCCTATCTTCTTTGGATAAATGTCTATTCAACTCCTTTGCTTATTTTTTAAAATCAGGTTATTTGTTTCTTTGCTGTTTAGTTGTAGGAATTCCTTACATATTTTGTGTGTTAACCCCTTATCAGATATCTGGTTCACAAATATTTTCTCCCATTCTGTAGGTTGCCTTTTCACTCTGTTGACTATTTCCTTTGCTGTGAGGAAACTTTTTAGTTTGGTGAAGTCCCTCTTATCTATTTTTGCTTTTGTTGCCTGTGCTTTTGGTGTCATTTCCAAGAAATCATTGTCAAGACCAATGTTACAATGCTTGTCTCTTATTTTTCTTCTAGGAGTTTTATAGTTTCAGGTCTTATGTTTAATTACATCTTTAACCCATTTTGTGTTAATTTTTGTGTATGATGTACGATAAGGGTCCAATTTCATTCTTTCGCATGTGAATTTTTCCCAGTTTTCCCAGCACCATTTGTTGAAAAGACTATCATGTCCCCGTTTTTAGTCTTGAGACTCTTGTTGAAGATCATTTGGCCATATATGCATGGGTTTATTTCTGGGCTCTCTGTTCTGTTCCATTGGTCTATAAGTCTGTCTTTATCCCAGTACCATACTGTTTTGATTCGTGTAGATTTGTAATATGTTTTGAAGTCAGGAAATGCGAGGCCTCCAGTTTTGTTCTTCTTTCTCAAGATTGTTTTGACCATGTGGGGTCTTGTGTAGTTCCATATGAATTTTAGGATTGTTTTTTGTTTCTGCAAAAGATGTCATTCAGATTTTAATAGAGATTGTATTGAATCTGTAGGTCATTTTGGGTAGTATGGACATTTTAACAATATTAAGTGTTCCAATTCATGAACACAGGATGTCTTCCTGTTTATTTCTGTCTTCTTTAGTTTCTTTCAGCAAATTTTGTAGTTATCATTATACAAGTCATTCACCTCCTTGGTTGAGTTTATTCCTAAGTATTTTATACTTTTCGTTGTTACTGTAAATGGGAATTTTTTTCATAATTTCCTCTTCAGATTGTTCACTGTTAGGATAGAAAGAAAACTGATTCTTCTGTTGCTTTTGTATCCTGCAACTTTGCTGAGTTCATTTCTTAGTACTAATAGTTTTTTGTGGAATCTTTAGGGTTTTCTACGTATAAGGTCATGCAATCTGAGCAGAGATGCATTTACTTCTTCCTTGCTGATTTAGATGCCTTTTGTTTCTTTTTCTTGCTTAATTGCTCTGGCTAGGACTTCCAGTGCTGTGTTGAATAGAAGTGATGAGATTAAGCATCCTTGCCTCAGTCCTAATCTTAGAGGGGAAGCTTTCAGGTTTTCATTGTTGAGGATGGTATTAGCAGTGGGCTTTTCATACATGGCCTTCATTATGTTGAGGTAATTTCCTTCTGTTTCTATTTTGCTAAGAACTTTTATCATGAAACGGTGTTGCTTTTGTCAAATACTTTTTCTCTGTCTATTGAGATGATCCTGTGATTTTTGTTCTTTCTTCTGTTAATCATATTAATTAATTTTCACGTATTGAACCATCTTTGCATCTCAGAGATAAATCCCACTTGGTGATGGTGTGATATCCTTTTAATCTGCTATTGAATTCAGTTTGCTAGTATTTTGTTGAAGATTTTTGTGTCTATATATATTCATGAGGGATACTGGCCTTTGGTTTTCTTTTCTTGTAGTGTCTTTGTCTTGCTTTGTTATCAGGGTAGTGCTGACTCTGTAAAAATGAGTTTGAAAGTGTTCCCTTCTTTCCAATTTTTTGGAAGAGTTGGAGAAAGATTGGTGTTAGTTCTTCTTTAAATATTTGGTAGAATTCATCAGTGAATCCTCTGATTCTGGGCTTTTCCTTGTCGGAAGGTTTTTGATTACTAATTCATTTCCCCTACTAGTTTAGATATTTTCAGATTTCCTATTTTTTTTCATGATTCAGTCTTGGTAGATTGTCAGTTTCTAGGAATTTGTCCATTTCATTTATGTTATCCAATTTGTTGGGTATAATTGTTCATAGAAGTCTCTTCTAATCCTTTTTGTTTCTGTGGCACTGATTGTAATGTCTTCTCTTTCTGTTTTTATTTATTTGAGGCTTCTTACTTTTTTTCTTAGTCTAGCTAAAGGTTTGTCAATGTCATCTTTTCAAAAAACCAGTGCTTACCTTCGCTGAATTTTTGTGTTCTCTATTTTATTTCTGCTCTAATCTTTATTATTCCTTCTAAACTTTGAACTTAGTTTGTTCTTGTTTTTCTAGTTTCTTTCGTTTTTTTTGTCAAGATTGGCACCTGCACTAACATCTATTGCCAATCTTTATTATTTTTCTTCTTTTCCCCAAAGTCCCCCGGTACATAGTTGTATATTCTAGTTGTGAGTGCCTCTGGTTGTACTATGTGGGATGCCACCTCAACATGACCTGATGAGTGGTGCCATGTCCGCACCCAGTCCGAACCAGCGAAACCCTGGGCTGATGAAGCAGAGCTCACGAACTTAAGCACTTGGCCACGGGGCAGGCTCCTTTTTCTAGTTTCTTGAGGTGTAAAGTTAGGTTCTTAATATTTGAGATGCTTCTTTCTTAATGAAGGTGTTTACCACTTTAGACTTCCCTGTTAGTGATACTTTTGCTGCATCCCATATGTTTTGTTATGTTGCATTTTCATTTTCATATGTCTCAAGATATTTTCTGATTTCCCTTTTGATTCTTTATTGACTCATTTGTTGTTTAGGAGTGTGTTATTTAATTTCCACATATTTGTGACTTGTCCAGTTTTCCTTCTGCTATTGATTTCTAGTTTCATTCCATTTTGGTTGGAAAAGATACTTGGTATGATTTCAGTCTTCTTAAATTTGTTAAGGCTTATTTTGTAAGCTAACACAGGATCTATCCTGGAGAAGGTTCCATGTGCACTTAAGAAAAATGTGTATTCTACTGCTGTTGAGTGGCATGTTCTGTGTATGTCTGTTAGGTCCATTTGGTTTATAGTGATGTTCGTGCCTTCTGTTTCCTTATTGCTCTTCTGTCTGGATGTTCAATCTATTATTGAAAGTGGGGTATAATTGTTATGTCTTCCTGGTGAATTGACCCTTTTATCATTATATAATACTCTTCTTTGTCTCTTGTGACAGTTTCTGACAAAGTCTATTTCGTCTGGTATATGTATGGTCACCCTTACTCTCTTTTGGTTATCATTTTCATGGAAAATCTTTTTCTGTCCGTTCTTTTCAGTCTGTGTATCACCGTAAATATAGAGTAGTTTCTTGTAAAGAGCATGTTGTTGAATTTTTTTTTATTCATTCATTCATTCATTTTGTTCATTAATTCATCCACTTTGTATCTTTTGACTGGGGAGCTTAATCTATTTACATTTAAGGTAAATTACTGATAGGAAAGAACTTTACTAGTACTATTTTGTTAATTGTTTTCTGTTTGTCTTGTAGCTTTTTTGTCACTCGTTTGCTCTCTTGCCATCTTTGTTTTTGCTGATTTTTTGGTAATGATATGTTTTTTACTTCTCTTTTTATTTTGTATATCTTCTATAGTTTTTTTTTTTGTGGTTTCCGGAAGGCTTATATAAAACATCTTATAGTTATAACAGTCTATGTCAAGCTGATAACAACTTAACTTCAAGTGCATATCAAAACTCTAGTCTTTTACTTCTCCTCACACACATATTTTGTGTTATTGATGTCACAAATTGCATCTTTTAAATTTTGCATCCATTAAGATATTTTTGTAGTTATAGTTATTTTTTGTATTCTTTTGTTTTAAATTCTGTATCAGCATTAAGAATGATTTATGCGTCACCATTACAGTTCAATAGTATTCTGTCTTTGTCTATACATTTACCTTTACCAGTGAAATTTACACATTCCTGTGCTTTTTTGTTGCTCTCTAGCATCCTTTCGTTTGAACTTGAAGGACTCCCTTTAGCATTTCTTATAAGACAGGCCAAATGATGATGAACTTCATCAGCTTGTATTTATCTGATAAAGTCCTTGTTTATCCTTGATTTTTGAAGGATAGTTTTTCCAGATATAGCATACTTGGTTGGCAGTTTTTTCTTGCAGCGCTTTGAATATATCATCCCATTCTTTTCTGCCCTGCAAATTTTCTGTCGAGAAATCTGCTTATAGTGTTACGGGGCTTTCCTTCTATGTGACAAGTCAATTTTCTCTTGCTGCTTTCAAAGTTCTCTTTGTCTTTGACTTTTGACAATTTGATTATATATATCTTGGTGTGGGACTTCTTTACATTCATCCTAATTGGACCTTTTTGGGCTTCTTGAATCTGGATGTCTATTTTCTTCCCCAGATTTGGGACGTTTTCAGCCATTATTTCTTCCAATAAACTCTCTGCCTCTTTCTCTCTTCTACTTCTGGACCTTGGGTGTATATTAGTCTCCCTGATGGTTGTCCATAAATCCTTGGTATATTTTCACTCTATTTTTTTTGTTTGTTTCTCTGACTGGATAATTTCAAGTGTCTTGTCTTTGAGTTCCCTGATTCTTTCTGCTGCTTGATCAGGTCTGCTGTTGAATCTCTCTGAATTCCAGTACAGTTATTATATTCTTCAGCTCTAAAGTTTCTGTTTGGTTCTTTTTTATATGTTCTATCTCTTTGTTAATCTCTTTTTGTTGATGCATTGTTTTCCTGAGCTCATTGATCATATTTACGGTTTTGAATTCTTTGAGGTAATTCATATACCTTTTTTTCTCTAGTGTTTACCTCTGGAGATTTATTCTGTTTCTTTGATTGAGCCATGCTTTCCTGGTCCTTTGAGTGCCTTGTAACTTTGTGTTTCCATCTGTTCATTTGAAAAAACAGCCACCTCTCTCAGTCTTAACAAACTGGCTATGTACAGGCTAAGACTTTCACCAGTCAGCCCAGCTTGAGATTCTCTGGGCCTCTCAAACCTTTTCTGTGGGTTCATCTTCTCTGGAGTTGTGTATGTGAGTTTCCAATTAGATGGATTTGCCAGTTTCTTTTTTCAGGAGCTTGTAATCTCTTGCTGTTTCTGGTGTCTGTCTGAAGTACTGCAGGTTTTCTGCAGCTACTGCAAACCTCCTAGGTCTCTTTTATGCTCAGTGGTCCCAAGGCTGAGTATGCTGCATCCTGTCAGTGCTCTGATTTGGGTGAGACAGAAACCAGTCCTTTGGGTAGTCCCCCAAAAAGCCAGAGTATTGAACATATGCTCTACTCTTCTCTGTTAGGGAGAGGCCACCAGGCTGTGTCAGCCTCTGTTTTCTGTACCATGGGTCCCCTGGAGCAGAAGCAAGCTGTCCAGCTCACTTTTGTTCTTAACGTCCCCTGGGCATCTACAGTGTGCCAGGTTCCATCAGTCCTCTGAGATAGGCAAGACAGAAACCAGTCCCCTGGATGACACCCCCAAAACCCAGAACATTAGATGCACGTTCCAACTGTTTCCCTCCCCAGGGGGAAGTTGGGGGCTGGGAGATTTCTCCTGATGACACTGTGCTGAACTGTGGAGGACTATGGCAAATGAGTGCCATGAATTTTCCTACTAGCTTCCATGTGGCTGCTTTCACGCTCACTTGGAGTTCAGGAGCCTCTTAACTTGTTTCTGGATTTCTTACTAAGGGAATTGACCTGTGCATCATTGAAGCAGTATCTCTATTGGGCGAGGAGGGTCTGGGGCTTCCTATTTCACCATCTTGCTGATGTCACCCCACTTGAGGCTGTGGGTTTTAAAGCCATGAGCAAGTCACGTAAGGTTCTTATAATTATAGAAACAATAAATAAGTAAACTAATAAACACAAAGGGTAATTTCAAATAATTCTAAGTGTTTTGAAAAAATAATATTGGTTATGTGATAGTCACTGCCTGCACTAATTAAATTGGCAGATCAAGGAATTCAGATATTTTAGCCTGGATCTGAAAAAATAATAAGTGGTCAGCTATGCACAGACATGTGAATAACTGGGGAAGGCATTTCAGGTAGAGAGGAGACCGAGTGTAAAGGTCCAGAGGCAGGCACATTCTTGTCAGGGAGGCCACCTGGTTAGAAGGGATGAATGAAGGGGGAATTTATATGAAAAAATGCTAGAGAAACAACAGGGGCCCAGATACTGTAGGGCCATAGGGCCTTGTAAATAAGCATAAGGGATCTTGGATTTTACTTGAAGTGAGTTGCAGGATCATGAAAGGACTTTGAGCAGAGCAGGGACATGCTGTGACCCATAACTTAAAGGAATTATTGTGGTTGCCCTGTGAGGAATAGAGTGAGGGTGGACAAGGTTGGGAATCCATTCCAAGAACCCAGAGGAGAGATGGTGGTGGCCTGGATGAGAACAGACGCCGAGGATGTGATGAGATGTGGTCAAATAGGATATTTTGAAAGTAAAGCTAGCAGGATTTGATGTGAGGTGTGAAAGAAGTCAAGGATGATTCGTAAGTTTTGGGCCTGAAGAACTGGAAAAATAAAGTAGCCAATTAATGAGATGGGAAAAACTCAGGTGGAGCTGGTTTCAGCTCAGGAGGTCAGTTGGCTGATGATTGGTTTGAGTTGCTGTTCAGACATCCAAGCAAGGGAGCAGTGCGGGATGAAGAAGACGCTTGGGAGTTATAAGCCTATTGATGATACTTAAAGCCTTGAGTTTAAATGAAATCACCTGGGAGTGTGGCTGGAGGGAGAACAGAACCATGGGCTCAGAGACGAGGGGAATGAGACAGCAGTCAGGGACATTGGAGGAAAGCTAGAGAGTGTGGTGTTCCATGAGCCAAGTGAAGACATGTTGCAAGATGGGAGAAATTCCTTGTGTCAAATGGTATTGCAAAGTCTTACTCTCTTTACCATGACCAATAATATGCAATTAGGACTCTATTCTATCAGTTTATGATAGTGATTTTATGTGAACTTAGAAATCAGTAAGTACAAAATGTGCCACAAATAATTCTTGAGCAGTTAGCATTACACTAGATTTATGGGCCGTATGTGACACAAACATATAAGACAATGCCTGATGAGCATCTGGGATACGTTATATGCGGATAAAATAAACAAGATGTTCACCCAGCTTCAAGCTTATGAATGGATTCTTTTTTAAAAAATTCATTTATAACTGTATTTATTGTTTGGAACTTGCAAAGTGTTTTCATATAGAAATAATATTGTAAATGATGTCCGAAGCTAGACAACCAAAGCTGTAATACAGCTAAACTATAACACCAAGACCTGAGGCTGGTTTGCCGGATTATTTTATTATTGTTTTTACTTGTTTTGACCTAGTGGTCCATTTAGGCTTTCTATGCCTCAGCTTTTTTGGAAGATAAATAAAATTTATCTGATTCCTATTAAGTGATTCCATGTCGATAATGGTCAGAGGGTTATTTTTGTGAGATGCCGCAGCACCTTGGGTCTTGCACTGCTGGTGCCAGATAGTTACTCAAGGGCGGGTTGCTGTCTAGAGGACACCCAATAGATGCACAGCAGGTGATTAAAAATGAAAAAGTGAGTGAGGTCCAAGTGCATTCGGTAATCTCCTGATGCCAACCCTCTTCTCCCTCCATGCCTCCTCTAGACTCTCAAGAGAGTGCATGTTGCTTTGCTGTGACTTTTCATTTCTCTCTGTCCCCACCCAGTTTCAACATATGCTGCTTGTTCCACCAGCCTGAACACTTCCTTGGTTTGAGGGAGTTTTGAGAGCAGGAGAAGTGAAGGTCACTAAGGATGTTTGGCCCAACTGATACCTTTCCAAGCATTAGACCCATCCTTTACTCAAGGCTGCCCTGGCGGTGGCATCTTCTTATTCTAGGCTTCTGAGCAGAGAGGACCCTCCGGTCTCATACTGATTATGTGGATTTTGGGGCATCTTACCTTTCTTAGATTGCTGTGCTCTGAAATGCTCCTGGGACTGGTGTCTTTGTGTGAATGAAGATGAAGAGTACAGCATATGTTAATGATTAATGTAGAAAACATGAGGAAAGATGTCAGGCTTGTTTCCAGTGCTGATGGCTGTAGCGTGACACTCTTAAGTCAGTCTGAGAAGTGCCCGAGAGAAGGGTTTAATTGCATTTTTGTGCAGTAACTATTGGACAGGTGTCAGGGATCGCTCTGACACTCCAGTTGGCTTGAAAAGGTATAAGAAATTCTATCAGGGACCTGTTTTCAACAAAATGCATTTCAACCAATTCAATATTTGCTATAACTGGTGAGTGAATGGGTGTGTAATTGAGAAAGACAGGGGAAACTTGGAGAAAAGCTAAGAAGCAAAGACAGGATAAGTATGAATCACTACATTTTGTGAAGTTATTCACGTCCTATTTTTGCTGTCTTGATTTTGTGACATTGAGCCAAGAAATATAAACATATTATGCAGTTTTGCAAGACTTCCTTTTCTCTGCATAATGTTAGTATGTCATTAGGAAACTTACTCTGCAGTGTATTAGGAAATTTTACCTGGAACCTGAAAGCACAGAAATTGCTTATTAATGGCAATGAGTCAACTCAGTTGAAGTGAGAAATACAGAAATTTTATGAGGCCTGAAATAGAGCAACTATCAGAATATTATTGGAATGTTTTAGTGTTGTGATATTTTGCCTTAACTGATGACTGATTTGGGTTGTGGGAAGTTTGATTTATTCAAATACAAATTGGGTTAACTGGTCACTTTGTCATTTGTGCGTGCATGTACAGAGTCTCAGATTTTCGATCCTTATGATCTTTTAGTTACATATTCAGGAAGGGCAGGAAAAAGTTTATTTGTTTTTAAAACCTATAACTAAAAGAAAAAGATTGCCTTTCTGTG
The DNA here is from genome assembly GCF_021613505.1 of Equus quagga. Classification (NCBI taxonomy): domain Eukaryota; kingdom Metazoa; phylum Chordata; class Mammalia; order Perissodactyla; family Equidae; genus Equus; species Equus quagga. The sequence goes on along the minus strand of NC_060279.1, from coordinate 21,146,603 downwards.
GAAACTTCATAAATTTCCCTAACGTTTCCCCCTGTGATTGTGTTTATATAGGTATAAAGACTTTTTTGTTTAAACTTGTATGTGTTATGGAAATACAGGCTTAAGTGTATTGGAAAATCAAATGAGTAGAGATCAGGGACATTCTACTGAAAGAAGCCAAGAGAATCTCCAAATTTGGGAATTCTGTGGATGCACGTAATTGACAGAGTGAAACTCCCTTTGTTCCATTTTGGACTATTTTTTTCTCATCAGTTTAGAACTTCAGGCCTTAAAAACAGTGCATGAATAAATGTTGGTTAGTGTGGTATGCCTTAGGCAAAATGGTATAAAAATATTGTCTTGCTTGCTGTATCTCCTTGATCTCAGTCTTCTGCCTACTCAAATCCTATTTTAAGGACAAGCTCTTTTAAAAGAACTTCCTAGATAGAGTGAGTATAACTTGTGTTAAGTTCCTATCTTACTCTTTTAGAACATTCTCTTCTTTGTTATCTATACAACCTTTACCTTTTCCCCTCTACTTGTCCTTTTGTTTCTTTCTGACTTCTCATTCTACCTTCTTCTCTCTCCATATTTTCCTTTTCCTTATTAATCTTCCTTCCCCTGATTATGCTGAGATAAGGTGGAAGGGGGCCAGAAGGATAGAGGTGAATTTTCTGATAGAATATTAATGTACCATACAATAATATGAAATCTAGTAAAATTCATGGAAAAATGTACAGTTGGGGAAATTCAGTATGCTTGCTTCATATGTATTTTTCTGGCTCCTTCGGAGATGCAAGGACCCCAGGGTCTTGACCATGTTTTATCCTTTCTATACCACAGTGTCATTTTGCACAGGTCTCAAAGAGTAACAGAATTGCAGTGTTTCAGGTTCAGCCCTTGTCTGATATATAAATCATCTCTCTAGCAACTTTGAAAATAGTCACTTGAATTTGGATACCATCATACAAATTCATTCAATGATAGAGGAATGGTTATGTAAACTGTTTCATGTGTAGCTACTCAGTGAGATATTGATAACTTATGAAGTGAGATATTGATGACTTCAAAATGTTTGGAACATGCTTATGTTATGAAAGTAGCTGAAAGCAGATTTAATGATTATAACTGTTAACCAAAAGTTGAATATATGCATGTTGCAAAAAACTGTTTTAGGGACTGTGATTTTTTTATTCTTATTTTTCCAAATGTCCAATAATATGCATATTACTTTTGTGATTAAAAAAACCTTCCAAGGGCTGGCCTGGTGGCATAGTGGTTAAGTTCGTGTGTTCCGCTTTGGTGGCCCAGAGTTCGCTGGTTTGGATCCCGGGTGCAGACCTACTCCACTCCTCAGCCATGCCGTGGCAGCATCCCGCATACAAAATAGAGGAAGACTGGCACAGATGTTAGCTCAGGGACAATCTTCCTCAAGCAAAAAGAGGAAGATTGGCAAGAGAAGTTAGCTTGTGGCCAATCTTCCTCACATACACACACAAAATCTTCCAAAGTGGTTATAACCAGGGGAGATGACCCTAATATCCAGCAGCTTGCCTCTTGCTTTGGGCCTGTTGATGACATCCACATCCAACTCTCTGTTGTTCCCTGCTTTGGGTTTTAAGCTTTCGTTTCTACTAATAGGAAATAAATTTACACTTTCAAAAGAGCAAGAAAAAAGCTGCACACTTCATCAGTCTGTATAAAAATAGCTTTGACATGCAGTTGCATAATCCCTAAATAGAAGGAAAGACATGAGAAGGTAAGTGAGGTGTTTACTTTTAGAGGTGCTCTCTAAAGTCTGGGGTGTGGAAACTGCTTCCTGTAGGAAATACTGTCTTTTTAAATTATAAGAATTAAGATTTTGTCTTTTTAAAAGAGGATGCTTCTTTATGAGAAGTTTCTAATTAATATGTGGTTGAACTTAGGTCGTGCATTGCTTGGAAACACATTCCAGGATTTGAAAGCCTTTTTAAGAAAACACAAAATGTGTTTTGATTCGAATTGTTTCCAACAAAAACAAAAGATTGAAAACATGATTGCCTATTACCTTTCTCACTTAAAAGATGCACTCTGGGAGAACTTTAAAAACGTTCTTCTTTACCAGATTCTAAATATAGAATGATTTAATGATCTGTGTTCTGTATAAAATATGCAAATGTACTTCTTCATCTTTTTTGTCCACATGAAGTCAGAAACATACTATCTAAAAAGAAAAAGATTATTGATGTTAGATTTAGAAAATCTAACCTTTGTCAATACTTAAAAAGTTCATTTAATTGTGGGATGTAATTTTCGGATTTCTTTTTCTTTTTTGAATTTATATAGATGCCTCTCTTTTTCCTAGACAAAAAAACAAAACAAGTGCCATCTCCATATAGCTATAGAATAGCTGAAAAACTAAGTTATGTGTAATACATGTCAAGTTCATTTATCAGACTGGAGACTAGAATGTGTATTAGTGTGGAATAATTTGATATCAAATGATGAATATATAAATTTACTTCTACTAAATCTAGTCATCTTAAATATAAACAATATCCCTTGATTTCTTGGATATATATAAAAGTTGGACACAATGTGAATTTCCAATAAAGATTCAACAGTCAGTCCATTTTTTCCCAGAATAGCATTCTCAGCCATATAGAGTTTATCTTAAACTAACAAATATACATCCTTCACAGTAGAATTGTAAGCAAGACCATCATAGACTGATTTGTTATTAACAGTTTCCTCCTTATGGGAATTAGTTTTAATACTGCGCTAATAAATATCACAGTGCAATGAAATTTAGCATGTTATTACACACTGTTTATCAAATGTAAGTATCAGTGTTTTGGATGCTACTATGAAATTGTCATTTTGTAGACCAAAAAATACTTGGATATTGACAATTTCATATGGTTCAAACTAGTATTATCATTAGTTGAGTGCTGCTTCTGGAATATTCTTGTGGAGCAATATGCTAATACAGTGTGGTTTTCCAGAAGTCGTTTGCTCCCTTGGCAGATTATCAACAGTCCCAAGTGGTACTGTGACAGAAGTATTATCTCGTTCAAGGAGCCAACAGCATTACTTTAGTTGCTAGAATACCATGAAAGGATAAAAAGTTGAAGAAGGTGGATTTGGTTTCTGGTTTTCCTGATGGTACAACAGGTGTGCCATGGGGTGGTTTTGTATATAAGTTTGCAATAAAGCCCTGTAGTGCCGTTTCTTGGCGGAACCTAATTTGATATGTGTAATGGCCCAAAGAAGCAGCCTGAGTAATTAAGACTGCTACATGTCCCACTGACATAGAGGAGAAGCTTGTCATGCAAATGATGTTTATAAATAATATTTCAGACAGATATGGCTAATAAAGTTCAGAAAATACTTAGGAAATGGATGAGCAAATGTGACTCCTCATTGATTCAAACATGCCCGTCGAGGTTGCCTAGGCTCCACCAGTAAATATATGTAATTTCCTGCCTTGTAAGAGGAAAGGCCACCGTGAGAGACTCTCTGGTTTTATTATCAGGACCTTTACAACAGTTCACATTATCTGGCATTGAGTGATCATAGTGTTGACACACAGCCAGAGGTTAAGAATGAGATGTGTAAGGATCTTGCAGCCTTTGGCAATAGTACTCACACATGACTGCATATTATTGATGGATGTGATCATTTTTGTGGTGTAACAATAAATAGTAATGATACCTACTATTATATCTTCTCACAAAGTCCTTTGGCAATGAGAGCATCATTTATTATTTTGCTCTCCTCATTATGCATTCTTCAAGTCTTTCAAGATAATCTTGCTTACATCGTTGAAGTGATCAAAGGCAGTGTTGTGAATGTGTGATTTGATTCCTTCCCTGAAGACTAGCCTCCACTCAGGATGAAACTAGTTCCCCCACAAGGAAATAGTGACAAACAAAGATATACAACTGTACCTTATGGAAATTTGGCAAGAGGACACTTATGTTACTCTTTGAGGAACGGTGGAATTATACAGATGTCAGAATAATTATAACTGGATTTGCCCATTATATCAGTTTATTGGGAATAATGTCCTTTTTCAAAGGAAAAAGATAATCTTAAATATCCAGTTAAAAGTTGTCACTGAAGGGGGCCGGCCCGGTGGCGCAGCGGTTAAGTTCGCACGTTCCGCTTCTCGGCGGCCCGGGGTTCGCTGGTTCGGATCCCGGGTGCGGACATGGCACTGCTTGGCAGCCATGCTGTGGTAGGCGTCCCACGTATAAAAACTAGAGGAAGATGGGCACGGATGTTAGCTCAGAGCCAGGCTTCCTCAGCAAAAAGAGGAGGACTGGCAGTAGTTAGCTGAGGGCTAATCTTCCTCCAAAAAAAAAAAAAAAACAAGTTATCACTGAAGCAGCTGTACATACATCACTGGTGTAACCTCATTAGTTGTGAATACCTTGTACCTGCAGTTCAGAGTTTTTATATCACTTAAAAATTTCAGATTATTAATGTGACTCTACTTTAGGATTATAGGTATAATAGCATATTTTAATGAAATCCTGATTATGATATTAACAGTAAAGGAATTTGTGGAAAGCATTCAGAACATTCTGTATTGTTTTGATGAACACAAGCATCTGAGCATCAGATTAAAGGAAAAAAAAAGTGAAATCAGAACTTTTGGTGTCGCTTGTATTTTAAGATCCATAATATAACCTCCTCTGAAAACAATACATTCTTCAAGCCTTCCCTGGGGTTTAATTTCCAATATCTTTTCCTTCAACGAAAAAATAGCTAGTCAATTTCTTTATAACATGTGGAAAAAGCTGTTGCTGGGGATTGGACTCATGGGAACATTTTCATGATTGTCAGTTGAATTCCAAGGCTGTGCTAGTCCCATATGATTACAGATAAGTGTGTCTTAGCAATGTTTGGTGTTAAAGCTGCATATAGTTCCAAAATGCCAGATGACATTGAAACGTCAATTTCTGACAATTCAAGAGTGTGCAAATTCACAGTAGAACTCAGTGAACTTTGATTATAAAGCCATCATTGTCATGGAAACTAAAATTTTTCATAATTACATTTATAGGTAATTACCTTTATCATCTCTAAGAGTATAAGCCTCTTAGAACTCTATTTCTTTCTTTCTTTTTTTTGCTGAAGAAGATTTTCCCTGAGCTAACATCTGTGCCAATCTTCCTCTATTTTTTGTTTTTAGTATGTGGGCTGCCAGCACAGCACAGCTGCTAACAGAGTGGTGTAGGTCTGCAGCCAGGAACTGAAGCTGGGCTTCTGAAGTGGAGTGTGCTGAACTTAACCACTAGGCCACCGGGGCTGGCCCAGAGCTCTATTTCTTAAGTTTAAGCCCATACTCTTGACTAGAAGCATGTATTCAACTTTCTTTACTTAATAATGTACATTATGTGTTTCTCTATAAACTGATGGGCAAAATTGACTGTGAATCCAATCAAAATTATCTTATGCTATTTCTGTTGTAGATTTTAGGTTTGGAGTCCCTTCCTTAAGCAATACTTCAGGTAATCGTATTTTAGGATTAAATGCATAAGATCTCACATTCTCTTTACCCTAACCTAAGCAATTCAACTTATTCATAAGTCATCAGTATGATTTGATGTTCCAGAAAAGTTGCCTTCAATGGAAAAGTGGATTTTTATTATTTATGAAGTGATTGTTACTTTAGACACATAATGTGGCACTTACAGAAACAGCTCTCACGAAGGCGTTTGTTAAGTGCTCTCATGGCCTGAATTGATGTTGAAATTGCAAAGACTCTCAGATCTATGTCAGTGCACTTGCTAAGGGCATCCAATTTCCTGTAGATGTTGACCAAGAGACCTTGTACAAAAATATAAAATAAATTTACAGGAATACTCTAGAGAAAGGCCCTCATGGTAGACTCATTCTCATAGTGGTTTGACATACTCCTAGTTCCATCTGAAGCCTCTGTTGCAATAACCACAGCTCTGTGATAGCTATTTACAACCCACACATTGCCAGACATTGCTGTTTCTGATTATAAGTCTATATTTGCTTTTTTTTCTTTTTGCGTTTAAGTAATTTGTGGACCTTACCCAAGTGTCTGGGTAACATTGTACGTCATCACTGACAAGCAAAAGAATAGGCTAAAGTGATGATGCTGGCTTGGAAGGCTATATTAAATCAGTTAGCTTGCTTCTAGTCAGTAAAATAATTAATTTTACTTAATAGGCTGGAGTCTAAAGATGTGCCTTCTCTTTAGCTTTATGACCCATGATTTTACTTCTCCGTTTGTTACCCACTGCCTGGCACCATAAACAGTTGATAAATATTTTTTGAATAAACGGACGTTTGAAGAAATGTCTGTAAAATATAAAAATAGACTTTGGATGGAATTATAATCTGTCTAAATCCACTCTCTCCTTTATTTTTGCTGAGAGCATTAGTTTTTCCTGAGAGTTACAAAGCTAGAGATCAGTGAGCCTGTGCTTACCTTTTTGTGTACATCTCTGATTTGTTTATTGGTACCTTAAAATATTTTCCAAAGGCATTTTTAGTTTTTTGAGTTTTATCTGTCCTTTTTGTTTGCTTGCTTTCATCATTGTTTATTAAGATACCATTTTCTTGCCAACAGTCAATATATTTAACCACAAAACACTAAAACCATTGAGGATTTTATGTAACAAAAAACAAAGAAGTCTGCTCTCATTATTTTTGCTTACCATTGCTCTGGAAATACTGGCCAATCTAATAAGAGATGAAAAATAACAGAACATGGCTGTTGAAAGACGCAGAGATATGATGTCATTATTTGTAAGCTATGAACTTGCTTACTTTGGTTTTTCAGGTAGAAAATAAACTCAAACAAAACAAAAGGAATAGTAAGAGCTCAGTATAGAGCAGTGGTTGTGATCCTAAGATGTGGTGCCAAGACCCTCTCAGAGGTTTGATGAGGTCAGCGCTATTTTCTTAGTAGTACTAGATGTTTTGCCTTTTCCGCTCTCATTGTCTCATGAGTGTTCATTGTTTTCCAGAGGCTGTGTGATGCGCTCTCCCAACAGAATGAATGTGGAAGCATTTTTTAGAATGTAACTGTTTTCTGTTAAGCCAGACATTTAAGAGATTTGTAGAATTGTGAAACAGTGCTTCCCTTCTCACTAAATATTTGTTTGTTTTGGAAAACATAATTAATTTTCATAAAAGTAGGTTACTTATGTTAACACAGAATAGAATTATTGTTATTTTTAAATGAATTAATCCAAACATTTTGCAAATTAGACATTTAAACAAATGTAGTAAATATCAATGGTTGTAACTCACATATACAAAAGCTCCTTTGAGACTGTAAAGTGGTTTTGAGATAAAAAATTTGAGAATTGCTGGTGCAGAGAATGGACAATATATATTTGTGTATGCAACAGCAATAACCAGTTATAATTTAAAATGGAAAAAAAGTAAAATACACAAGAATATCCTTACAAACCTATTTGAGGTATATAAAAATACTCTATTTCAGGATATTAAAGGGGACTCAGTAAATGGAGAGTCATAGCGTGCTCTTGATGGGAAGTTTCACTATTATGATGTGTTCATTTTCCTTATTTAATTTATAGATTTCACATATATCTCAAAAAAGAAAATATGTTAGACTTTTGGAAATGAAAATTTCTTTAAAATTTAACTAAATGATTCTAAAGCTTATGCAAGAATAGTAGTTTAGTGGGGCTGGGCCTGTGGCATAGTGGTTAAGTTTGGCGCACTCCACTTCAACAGCCCGGGTTTGTGGGTTTGTATCTCAGGTGCAGACCTACACTACTTGTCAGCCATGCTGTGGTGGCAACCCATATGTAAAATAGAGGCAGATTGACACAGATGTTAGCACATGGCTAATCTTCCTCAGTGAAAAAAAAAAAAGAGAGAGTAATAGATTAGTAACTGCAAAAAAATATTTTTAAAAGAAGGATAGTCAGAGAGAACTGCCTTATCTGATATTAAGTTTACAATAAACAATCAGATAAAGAGAATCAATTCTCTCAAAACTAGCTCTACTGCATGCTGTACCTATATGTGTGTGTGTGTGTGTGTGTGTATATGTGTGTGCATTTAGTATATGATAAAAGAAGCATTAGTGTTCAACTTCACTCACAATCAAGGATATATAAGTGTAAACAACTCTTGTCAGCTCAGTAAAGATAAAATACTAATATTAGAGGTAACAGTATTGCTAAGCATGTGTAAATTGTTGGGGGGCAACTGTAAATTGTAACAACCTTCTTGGATAACTGCTTGCTCCTATACATCATGTGCTTTAAAATATTCATAATCTTTAATGTGGCAAATTTATTTCTAGTAATCTCTCCTGAGGAATATTCAGAAATGAAAAAATATTTATACACAAATATGTTCACAGCAGCACTTTTTATAATTAGACAGACTTTAGAACAGCATGCATGTCTACATATGAGGCAATGATTAAGTGAATATGGTAAGGACAGGAAAAAACTGCATATAGAATAATACTAAGTACAAATAGAGAATACGTTTCATATGCTTCATAAATCCAACTATGTAAAAGTATAGCAAAATACCAGGGGCGGATACCTTATGACATTAACAGTAGTTATCCCTGGATTCTGAAATTATGAATAATTTTTATTATTCTCTTTATGCCTTTCTGTATTTCCCTAATTTTTTTTTACAGTGAACATAATATCATTGTTAAAGTCAGTAGAAGCATTACAATCCAATTAACTTTACACACAATTATTGAAGTTTTAATTTATAGATAAAAACAAATCAGACAAAAGAGATTTTATATTGCGTTTCTGCTGTGGATTACCTGCTCTTTTCCATCTGACAGTCACCTCCTTGGATGGTGCCTTCATTTTCACAGGGTAGTTTGTGTCCATTTGCCAGTAAACTATATAACCTTAAGCAAATCACTTTACCTCTCTTGGTCTTTAGTTTTCTTGCCTATCAGGTGAAGTTCCTTCCAATTGTAAAATCTGGAAATTAAGTGATAAAGATTTCTAAAACTATTTTCCCAACAGAAACATCTTTTCCTACAATCTGTGTGTCTCTCTTTTACTGCACATTTTCTCCTAACATATTCTCTTCCATGTTGGGGCTTCTGGACCTCCCCATCTCCTCCCAAACATCTGCTGATTGAAAAAGGATTTAAAATGTCATCTTTCTGTCTGCCCCTCAGTACTACTCATGGTAGCAGCCAGATTCTAGTGTCCCTATATGAATGTCGTTGACTGTCATCTACAGGTCTTTGTCATAGAATTTATAAAAATCAGTGGAGATTCTAAGAATGTAGGTATAAATGGACTGGCTTAAGTGTGATGGTGAATTGCTGTTGCCTTTTCTTCTCATCTTAGCCTGTTTTTTGGACCTTACTGATATATACTCTCTACTGTTACAACTCTCTACTATTACTCTACTCTGTTACTGTTACATATATTGATATATACTCTCTACTGTTACACCTCCCCCAGGCTTAGATGCATGTTTCACATTTGAAATGATTAGCGCTTTGGAAATACTTGTGTTTTTGATGAAGCTATTATATATTAATTGAATTGTAGTTTGCAATCTTGATATTTTTACTCTGTGGTGCTTACTAAAGAACATTGCTATATTTAGTTGTTAATTCAAGTAAGTCATTAAATATGCTAATGGTGATGATAGGAATGCATATTGGTACAATATGCTAAGCTTCATGCCGATCCATTCACTTGATATCAAATAACTTTCTTATAATTGAACCGTTGTTAAATTTTTTAGTATGAAGTTTTAACCTATATTGTACACTTTAAATGGAAGAGCAAACCTTAGAATTGATTCTCTTTGTCTAATTAGTCATTGGGGTGGGATAAATGCTGTTTGATGCCTCCATGTGATTCCTGTGTACTGATGAATTTCTTTTTAAACTTGCAGCAAATAGTGGCAGCAGTAAATGCGGGAATTATCCCTTTAGGAAACACCTCCAATCAAATCAGTCACTGGGATTTGGGAAGTTCCTTCTTCTTTGCTGGCACTGTTATTACAACCATAGGTAGGAGACAACTTATTTCGTTTATTTTGGTACAGTTTGTAAGCTAAAATTCATTTGTTTGAATTTACTTTTTACGGTTGATCAAAATGTTCCACTTAAGTTAGACAACCAGCTTTCAGTAAGTTGACTTTTAAAGGTTTGAACAAAGGAAGGATGGAAATGAATTCGTTATTGTTTCAGAATACTGAGTTAAGTTTAATACGTGTGAAACTCAAGAGCAGTGCGTCGAGTCTTTTGACTAATGGATAGAAGTGTCAAGAACTGGCTTGAAATGATGATTTTTGGGGGGCAAATAGTTTTCGGTTTTTCCTCATCTTTGATTCTTTAGTGTAGAAAGAAAGGATTTGTGTACAATTTTGGCATTCTTTTCATGAAGTTCTCATTCGCTATCACCTTTTTCAATTTGTAAATTTCAACTCTACCGTATACCAGGTTGTTCTCGTTCTTGTATGCTTGTCTCTTATGATTACTCTAGGGTTGCTGCTTTCACACGTTGTTTTTCCAATAGTAAAAATGTATAAAAATTAACACTGAAATGTGAGGATTACAAAAAGAATTAAAGTTTAAGCCTTTGCTGTTTTGCCTTTTAATCACGTTTGTTGTAATGTTAAAAAGGGTTACATAGTGGAACATGGTCTTTTTTGGGGGCTTGACTGTCCTCACACTGAGCACCTTCTAGGCAGCCGAATGGGTACACGTGATGACGTCTCTGCTGGTAGTTATTCAGTGCTCAGGAACTATCCCAAGGATGTAAATACAGACCCCATAGTGAAAGCCCCACTTGCCGGGCTGTGAGGATTCAAAAGGGTTACAGCTGTCTTACTGTAGAGGTGGGTTTGCAGCGTAATTTTCAAGATAGGGAAGGAAATTGTCTCATTATAGTTATGAAGGAATTTCAGGTGGGAGAAAATACATGGTGGAGTGCAAAAGGGAATTCTTCCCTTCCACCTATGTTTGTGATGAGATTTCCTCTCATGGGCCTGATCTCTGATTATGGGGTGTGAATTAAGATTTAAAAGTTTTAGTTTTATTCTTTGATGTCGTTAATAAATTATGAAGAATATAAGGTTTTTAAATCAGTACTTTATATCAAAGTCCTAAATAAGAGAACGTGGTCAGTTTATGGATGAACTCTCACTTAAAATTTCCCTTTGAGAGGAATTTGTAGTGTCCTGTCATTATGTGAATCCGCTGTAATGCCTCTTTGTGCTGGATCACTTGCCAGTGAAATAAATACCTTAGCAAGTTGATTTTTGCCTTTGTTAAGAGGTCAGGGAACTATATTTACTCTTACATTTCCATCAGCTAGGTCAAAAGTTGTGTGGCTGTGAAAATCTGGAAGAATGGTAACCTTGATTTCTAACCATAATAACAGGTTAACTTTGGTGCTTAGACATCTTGGCCATTTCTACTATGGAAATAACTGTTTATTGTGTAAACTACTTAGAGTCTGGAAGGAAAAAAAAGCTCACAGACTGAGTGAGAATGGTTAGTTTCTGCCCAATGAAAACTCAAAAGTCCAAGTTATAACTCATCATGACCACCACTAAATTATTCTGCAAGAGACTTAGTTATTATGCAGACTTGCTGTTGCATCGTATGTTTATAAACAGTCTCATTTTTTGAATCCCAAATTCAGTAAGTTTTGCAGACATATACTTCAACACATGAAAAAAAAAATAAACCATTATTACCAGCCTTACCCCAAATTATAGCCATTAAGCACAGTAGCTGATTATTTAGGTTGTTTAGGGAGCTGACTGACAGCCCAAATCTCCTACTGTTCTATCTCGAGTGTTAGTCTTAGGTGGATTAAGTCATTCTAGGTTACCCACATTTACTCCATGGTCTTTTTCTCCCAGGTCAAGGCCATCTCTTCTGACTTTGAACTAGATTATCATCTAGGCCAGGGTAAAAATTTTGGCCTCTTTCGTAAGTGTCTACTTGACCTCCAAATCATAATTCAATAAAATTCAAAGTACAATTATTAATATTGCTAATGATAATAATTGTGTGAGCTTTGAACTGACTTTTAGCAATCATAGAAATTGCAACCTCTAGCACTAGCTGCATTGCATTTAGTCATTTAAAAATAGAACTTGAGGCAGTTTGGGAGAATAAATTGCAGTGACTTATATAGGGTGCCTGGTACAGGCAGTGCTTCATGGAGCTGTATTGGCTGCAGTGGTCCAAGATTTTTTATTCAGTGTTATCAATTTGTCTAAGAAGACAAAGGGCCCTTCACTATTCATTGGAAATATGCCCAAGGGAAGTTCAATTATACAAAGTAGAATATTAAAATTTAAGGCCTAATTTTAGAGAATCTCTTCATATGTCTACTCATTGTTTCCAAAATCATACCCTTCCAAACCCTTCACAAATTCCATGCCACGGTCGGCAGACTAAAATCCATTCTTGACTATTCTCTTTCTCTCCTACCTCACTTCCAGTCCATCCGTCAATTCTGTTGGCTCTTCCTTTAAAGTAGATCCATAATTTAACTACTGCTTACCATTCAAACTGCTACCATTTTGGTCCAAGCCAGCATCATCTCAACGTCAGCATCGTTGCAGAAGGAAACCTTCTGCTCAGAATTCTTCTGTGATTTCCAGCTTGGTTAGAGCAAAAACCATAATCCATTGCTTGTCTCACCTAGTAAGAGGCAAGTTCTTTGGGTTTAGGGATTTTTGTGTGTTTGAATCTTTTCTGTATCCTCAATGCCTGACACATAGTGGATGCTTAATAATTATTTTTGGAATTAAAAACAAATAGCCATTCTAAATGGTATGGACTGTGGATTATTGGAAATTATGTAACACTCAATTGATACCTCTTATGCTAAATTGTTAGCTTTTTCAACAGATTTCATTACCAGCTTGTTTGTTTGCTTGTTCATTTATTTATTCAACAAATAATAAAGCACCATCACTCTGCTACTGTAAAGATAAAAGATAAATTACTTGAGCCTAATTTGCACACAGACCAGTCAGGCAGGCCAATGGACAAATAATCATTTACAATATAGTGTGCCAGGTACTATGGGTTAAGAGAATTTAATGGGAATGTATAGCAACGACACTTTACATAGATATTGGGGTGGGGGGGTGGGTAAGGAAAGGGCAAGGGATACTTCCCTTTCTTTAGTAAATGGTGTCCTGGTTGAGACTAGAAAGAGAATTAGGAATTTTCTAGGTGAATAAAGGTGGACAGGTAACATTCTAGGCATTGGGAGTTCATATGGGAAAGATTAGGGGTAAGAGAAAGTATATTCTGTTTGGGAATTGCAAGTTATCTAGAACTGTGGTTTGTAGTTGAAGGGATTCATCCTTAGGACCACGTCAATCGGGAAGTCAATGTAAGTAGCTCTTGGTGAGTCACTGCTGCTTCTGAGACTGCCGGGAGTGTGAGGGACACAGTCCCTGCTTGCAGTCCAATTTGGGAGATGAAATTTACACATATGAAATCACTGAAGAATAGCAGAAATAAGTCTTGTGTAATCGAATGTTATGTGGAACAACAGTTTAAGTGCTATAAGAAATGGGAAAAAGGAAAGAACATGTGGGCTGGACCTGGGAGCAAAGTCTTCATTAGAGAAGTTGGATTGGAAATATGCTTTGAAGAAGATGTTTTGGTTTAGATTGATGGAGGGGAAAAAGCCTCCGAGTCTGTGACATGGCTCAGCAAAAATACGAAGAGGGGAATGAACTTGATTTTTTTCGAGGCTAGAAAAGGAAGTGTTTGAGTAGACCAGAGGAATTGTTTAAAGGAATAGTGGGAAATATTACTGACTGATTCAGATGGCCAGAGTACGGTTCAAAATAATTTGATTTTTGAGAATTTTAGACCTGCTATAATGAGATGCAGCATGGATATTTTTGGAAAGTGAGGTGACAAGTTAAAAGTGATCTGAGAAGATGCATCTGTCAGGAAGAGGATCTATGGAGACTGACAGCTGAGAGAGAAATTAGGAGCCATTTCAGTGACCCATGGAAGGGGGATGAGGGTATTGACTGGGATGGTTGGAGATGGTGTTGAAAGATGAGAGTAAGACAAAATGTTCAAATAATTAGTTGCAAGAATCAATAGGCCTTGGTGGCTAATACAATGAAGAGAGAGGGGTCAAAATTTTGAATATTGAAATTAATATTTAGGTAGCAGGCTTGCAATTCATAGGCAGTGATAGTCGATCCTGTGAAGAGAAAGGAGTTAAAAAATGGCCAAGATTTTATATGTTGTGTTATATTAGGAAGCTTCGTTTTAATAGTTTCTCTCCCCTCAATTTTTGTTTGTTTATTCTTTAATTCAGATGGCTCCCTCCTGGAGCTCACAGTGAGACCGAAGAGACAAACAATCAGCACGTTAAAAAACAAGACCATTATCCACAGCAATAAATGCTACAAAGGAAGTTCATGTGCAATAACAGAGTAGACAGTGGAGCCAGAGCAGGGAGTGGGAGGTGTTCTAAAGAAGACTGATTCAAAAGCTTTCTGAGCAGGTGACATTTAAGCTGAAGCCTGAAGGATGAACAGAAATCAGCTAGGTAAAGGAGAGTGCAAAGATGAGTTCAGACAAAGGGCACAGCAATTGTGGCATGTTCAAGGAATACAGATGAAGCCATGTTGCAGAGCCTGGGGGAAGAGGCAGGGTTAGGAAGATTCACAGGAGCCAGAGTATGTAGGATTCAGTAGGTCATGGCAACGTTCTAAATTCAGTGGGAAGCCACTGAAAGATTTAAACAGAAGAGAGGCATGATGTGACTCAGGCTGCCGTTCAGAGGGCAAAAGGGGAAGCAGGAAGACCAGTGAGAGGTTGTTGTGTGAATCCATATGAGAGAAGCTGTTGACTTGGACCAAAGAGGTGGCAGTGAAGAGAGTGAAAAGTAGACAGATAAATGATTAAAAAAGGAAAGCTTACTGATAGAGATATACTTATCTCTGAGAATAGTGCCATGGCGGGGGGTTAGTGTTTTAAATTTTAAGTTATTTTAAAGCTAATAAGAAATCACTTATGCTCTAGGAAAGGCTGTTGGCAGAAATGATGTAGTGGACAACTATATTCTGTATTGGAGGTCAAACTGTATTGGAGGTCAATTTAAAGATTAGAATACAATGTAAGATGATTTTATTACCTGAAGGAATTAAAATATAATAAAATTTTCCCCAGTAGAAAGTAAGTTGGAATGCCAGGGTCAGAATTTCCACAAGCTTATCCCTCGATCGTCATGATCTTTGAGTGTCAGAAGGCAAATAACAAGGGCACCACTATGGTCTCCAGCAGCTTTAATATCCTAGAGCATCTTGTTAAGTCTTATGGAAAACATTTCCTTGGAGTACCAGTTCTCATATTTACAAAAGATTCTTGTTTTCTACCACTTGAGTATAGAGATTGAATTCAGTTATGTAGTTTCTGTGTTTAGTTTTTCTATGTTTTGAACCAGCCACCAGGAGTTTCAGTTTGTTTTTACCTAAATTGAATTGCTAAAGTTGTTATGACAAAGGTCACAGATTTACTACAAACCCATATTTTGCCTATTTAGCACAATGCTTAATTGATTAGAAAAACAAAAAAATAACAGGAAAAGAAAGTTTTGGAGTAATTTTAACAAACAGTTCCAGATGAAAAGAAGAGGTCAGTTTTGGAAATGCGGAGGGTATGTTGAAAACTATAAAGCCTTATGCACGTCTTCAGCAGGAAATCTAGACCTATCTGTCAGATATGGTAGAAAACTATAACTTAAAGGGTGAGGGAAAAATTGTAAGAGTATTTTCTGTTCCGTTTTGTGATCTCATGAGGCTGCTATCTGAAGTTGGAAGTGAATAGATTCAAAGCAGTGGTGCAGAATCTGACAGTAAGCATTTTCCCAGGGCATGATGTCATTGCAGCTTTCGGTGTTGAGTGTTATCTTATTAACTTAGTACCCATGTAATTCTGTGGCATTTCACTGGTCTCTTGGCTGTTCTCAGAGAACTGCCTATTGGATTTTGAAAACCCATTTTAAAGGAAAGTTAAGGTTTGTTCAGGCAGTTTACAAGGCAGATAATCTTCCACGATGACTTCCAGCTAACTCTGCCATCTCGTTGCATTTTTCTTTATGTCAGTTTGTTCAAGTGGATGACTAAATTTTTCCAAAATATGTAATTCTGGTGTTGTGCGGTTGAAGTCCAGAAGTTGAAATTAAGAAATTGTTCTAGGTCTTTGATTCTCTGTTTCTCTTCCTATCCACTTAAATTAATGAAAATAAAACCTATTTCAGGATGTTAACGTATGTTCCTGCCATTCAAAATCTTCACGTAGATTTATTTATTTTCTAATTTAAAGTGCATTTCTCAGAGAAGATGTCTTATGAATGGTAGTTAAGTTTTCATAGTTCAGAATTATGCTTGATAGGCAATAGAGCTGAATTATTGCAGGAATAGTGTTGTACACTCTGAGGCAATAATGAGACAGATTAGTCATCTTCTCCTCTCATTACGTATGTATGTTACATCAGTCACAAAGAGGTTCAACCTGGAGCATCTAGTACTCAGAATCCTGTGTTGGGGGCTGGCCTGGTGGCGCAGCGATTAAGTGCGCATGTTCCGCTTCTCAGCGGCCTGGGGTTCGCCGGTTCAGATCCTGGGTGCGGACATGGCACCGCTTGGCACACCAAGCTGTGGTAGGCGTCCCACATATAAAGTAGAGGAAGATGGGCACAGATGTTAGCTCAGGGCCAGGCTTCCTCAGCAAAAAGAGGAGGACTGGCAGTAGTTAGCTCAGGGCTAATCTTCCTTGGAAAAAAAAAAAATCCTGTGCTGGTTGGAAGGGGATTTCGGAGCGTTAGGGATATAATTTTCCCTGGAGTGAGGCAGCTTTTTTTTTTGGTGGTAGGAGAACACAGAGCGAAATAGCGTAGATCTAACAGAAACTGGAAGTCCCAGTGAGAGGAGGGCCGGCCGTGGTATCAGCGTGGTAGTCATCCAGATCTTGAGGTTGTTGAAGTCAGAAATTGCTTGTATTCTAAAACAAATACACTTTCATATTTTTCTGCATACTTTTGAAAAGTGTGCAATAACGTATTTTTAATCTTCTGGAAAACAATCACTGTCAAATATTGTGATCAAGAAATTACCCAAAAATTGAAAGAAAGAATTGTCGTGAAGTTCATGCCCTGAATAAATACAGAATCAATTTTTTGTTGTCTTTTTTTCCCTTTCCAACCACTGAAATGCAGCTCTGTTTGTCATAGATTATAGATTTTATAGAGCATCTGACTGACCACCAGATACACAAATATTGCTCCAAATGTGATTAAAACTAGGTGAGATGTTTACCAGAAAAATACTTTTTGTAACTGTCTCAAGTATGTCTTTTGATAAGGAAGGAATGTAATAACATTTGTCTGGGCCTGTCTACTTTCAGCTAGTAATTATGGTACATATTTGTTTTCTTTCCAGTACTTTTTTTTTTTTTCAAATTTTTTTAGACTTGTGCAATCTTACTCTTGGAAAATTGGCATTGTTATTTATGTGGTGCTGTAAATATAGCATGATGTTTACCAAAGACGTACCTGTGCCAAATGAAGGTCATGTGAAGTGTCGTGGTTTGTGTGTACCTAAAGTAGAATGCAGAAATGACTAATTCTAAGTGGAAAGGAATTCCATGCAGCCAACTTGTGGTTCTAACATACCGTTGGGGGAAATATTGATAATATGAACAATTAAAAGTCACAGACCATCAAAATATGCACATTAATTACTAACCTTAAACTTTTTTCCCTTCTGACTTTATTTTTAAGGCAAAAACAACAAATATGAGCAAATTTAGTTGATGTGTTATACCTCTCCCCTCTAAGCTTAGATTTCTCTTATTGAAGATGCTAAAAAAGAGTGAAATTCCCAAAGGCAAGCAGCAAGAGAAGAAAAAAGGAAAGAAGGGGTATGAAATAAGTCATAATCTGCCTAAATGGCTCCTATCCAAAGCATGTATGTTTTGGGGGCTGGCCTAGTGGCGTAGTGGTTAAGTTTGCACACTCTGCTTCTGCGGCCCGGGGTTGATGGGCTTGGATCCCGGGTATGAACATACACACCACTCATCAAACCATGCTGAGGTGGCATCCCACATACAAAATGGAGGAAGATTGGCATGAATGTTAGCTCAGTGACAATCTTCCTCAAGCAAAAAGAGGAAGATTTGGCAACAGATGTTAGCATTTCCTCATGAAAAAAAAAAAAAAGAATGCATGCTCTAGTAGGTAATTTCAATGATCTCTGTAGATAACGGAAACTAGTTTTAACTTTATTTGATGCATAAAAAATAGATTTAGACATGACCTCCTAATAAATATTATACTGACACTAAATAATATGCTATACATAGTCATGCAGACACTTAGCCTAGTTTTATTTACGTAGTACAGCTTAGAATGAAAATATTTCTCCCCTATATTTTTTTTAGAGGAGTGATACAGTAGAAGGAACATCAGATTTCATTTCAGAAAGTCTAAGTTCAGGTGTTTGTCT
The DNA here is from genome assembly GCF_021613505.1 of Equus quagga. Classification (NCBI taxonomy): domain Eukaryota; kingdom Metazoa; phylum Chordata; class Mammalia; order Perissodactyla; family Equidae; genus Equus; species Equus quagga. The sequence continues at coordinate 21,128,108 of NC_060279.1, read as the reverse complement.
TTGCCACTACCTGAGCTTGTGTTCTTAAGCAAATCACAGTTCTTGTATTATCCTTGATTTTCTCATTTGTCATTGGGGCTAGTGTTTCTTACAATCAGAGTTGTGAAAGTTAAATAAGATTATATATGTGAAAATAGTCTGTATACTGAATGTCAGTGTACTAATTTAGAGTAAGCTGATTTTATTTTTAGAGTAATTTTTATTATTAAAATGAACGAATATTATCTTTTGAACATGTATTTACATTATCAATTTCAACAAAGAAAGAAAAGACATTCTTTTAATTGTTATAAAGCATATAATGTTTGCCTTCACATAATTTATTAAGGTTTGCTCAAACCAGTTATTCTCACAGTGCTAAGTGCCAGACTTGACGAGTTTCTTCTAGTTAATTTGTATTTGATTTAATGAAGTGAGTTGATTGGTTATTTTAATGATATATGGATAATCCAATATGTGATCATCAAAATAATATATAATGTAAGTTTGAGATATTACTGTTAGCTTACTGAGTATAATAAAAATTAATATTTGTATAAATCTGTTTTCTATATGATTTAAAAACAATTTATGATTCTCTGTCAGAATATGCGAAGTTATTTCTGCAACAAACAATCCTCACATCTTGATGGCTTTACAAAATGAAAGTTTATTTCTTTTTAACACTATATGTCCAGTGTGGATTGACGGGAAGACCCTGCCCATTGTTCTTGCTCAGAGACTTCTGCTGGTGGCGCTTCCTCTTTCCATAGCCTTCATGAACGCTTTGGCATAGGGAGGAGAGCATGGGAAATTGCACACTGGCTGATCAAGCTTCTTATAAGTGCCCACATTGTTTTCACTTATATAACATCGGCCAAACCAACTTCAAGAGCATAGGTGGAGAAATGCAATTCTATGGTATGTTCAGAAAAACCAGAATATTTGGTGGCAACCCTAAAAACTACCATAAACAGATATACTAACTGAATACTCTCCTTTAAGGTTATTTGATATTCAAACTAATTAAAGATTATAAGAAAATATATTTTATATTTTAACTTGCTTTTCCAAACTATGTCTCCATGACTGCGATAGAATTTTTAATTTTTGACATGTAATATTGGCTCCTTTTGTACTATTGAAGGAGATTGTGTTCCAAAGCTACCCTCCTGTCCAGTGGTTTCATCAGTGAACTATCTCAAAATAAAAATAAAAGTTAACTTGTAAAATTCTAATCTTAGTTTTTTGGCAGAGATTTTGCTGTTGTTGGTGATATTATTTAGGGATTCCACTAGTGTTTAGAGTATTTTAGTAATGATCACTTAACAAGGGCAAAATTATGACGACAAAAACATTCAAACCATTTAGGAAAATAAATAAAAATAAAGACTGAGTTTATTTTTGATGTAGAGGCAAAATAATGCAGGGGTCAGCAAACTATGGCCTGTGGGCAAAACACAGCCCACCACCTCTTATGTAGTTCCTGGAACACAAACACACCATTTATTTTAGTATTGTGTTTGACTGCCATCACACTGTGATGGCGGAAATGAATACTTACAACAGAGGCCATATAGCCTGGAAAGCTGAAAATATTTATCGTCTAGCTCTTTACAGAAAAAGTTTGCCAACCATTGGACCAAAGGAAAGAGTATAAAGCAAGAAAAAATAATAGAATTTGTAAATAGAAAACCTAGATTTGAGTATTGACTCTAACATTTATTCACTGTGTGATTTTCTTCCAATGGTTGAACTTGCCTGAGTTGTTTCCTCGTGTGAATAGTCTAAATGACTTCCTAATAGGTGAATAATAATAACTGTGCTTGCCTTCTCACAGGATTTTATGAAAACTCAAAGAATAATATATTTAATAATGTTTAACTATTATTATTAACTATGCAACGAAAATTGACCATTTGTAAGGAATATGCTGTATTTCTCCATTTCTCTTCATTGTCCAATAAAGGCTGAAATAAACTTTGTGACTTCATTTCTATGAACCTCTGGGAAGAGAAGATTCAAGAGTATATAATCATGTTTCTTGAAGAGCAGGTCCACAGTGTGTATGAGATTCTCAAAGGACTCCACAGTCCTCAAAAAAGTTTAAACAATTGGCTCAAATAATTTCTATTTTAGTTTTCAGACTGATAAAAAATGATGTTTTGAGGCACTTAAAAAATTGCCAGAAAATACCATATTAGAAACATAGTAGCAATATGCTCATGTAGATGCCGGTGGACTAAATAACTACTACGAGAACTGGGCATAGTGCTCAGAAAGAAACCATGTGAAAATACATTTCTAAAAATGAGAAAATCTTATTCTACTGCTGAGCTCTGAGTGATATTACAGTGTCAAATATTTTCAGTTCTCCCAAACTCCTGGAGATTTTGAGTTGTTTTCTGTAAACATATTGAGAAATGTTATATTTTCAAAAACTAGAGTGCTACTAATCCCCATCCGTGGCATTCTGGGTTTAAAAAATTCAGACTTTGGGAAAAACTTCAAGAAAATGAAATTTAAGTGACAGAAAAAAGTCAATATATTCTTTTGGGGATACATTAAGGGTAGAAATTGTAGATTTATGATAATAGAAAGGAGGTTGTTATGCTAAAGACACTCTTAAAATGGATAATGATAGAGAGAAAAAATATATCATAGACCTCATTGTAAATTATGTTTCACAAACTCTTCGTCTTTCTACAGTGTTTCCTGGTTGACTTTTATAAATGTTTGCTGAAAGTCTGAAGATGTGCAGTGCTAATTGCCTTTCAAAATTCATGGAAACTCTAGAAAAGATATAAATCAAGACAACTCAAGATAGGTGTTTTGTTGGTGTCAATGGAGAAAAGAAATCATATTCTTTTATGTGGCAGCATTGGACATGAGAATAGTGAGGAGTTAATGATATGCTCACTTAAAATCAAATGCCGTATACTTTTACTTAAAAATTTAATAAGGAGTACATGTACCTGATTAAAGAAATAGATTAGAAATCAATAAGCAGTATAAAAAATATAGAGAGACAGCTAAGTCTTCCTCCTGCAGCGGACCTCCAATCTCATTCTCTTTGCAGAGTCAACCACTATTAACATTTCTTAGCATTCTAGAAATCACTTGGGTCTATATATTTATGTGTGCAAGTGTGTAATTAATATATACATGTTCCTTTATTATACAAGTGAAAGCTGCTACCTTGCCATCTCCACATAATAATAGATCTTGAAAAATTTTCTTATCTCTTCCTAAAGATTTGCTTTATTTTAGCAGCTGCATAGTATTCCATTTTAATGATGTCATATCCTTATCCCCTTTGATGATCATTAGTTGTTTGTCACTACAAACAGTGCAGCATTGGATATTTAAATGTTATATAACATATAACATATATATTTGAGATTTCACATTTTCCTTTATCCAATATCACTTTTTAACAGTCCTTTTCCTATGCTTGTTTTTTAAAAAGTTATTATTATGACTCTTTTATTTTTTAAATTGCATATATAGATTGTTTTCTTCTCATATATGGTAATATATGATTAATATAAAAATAGAAAATACAGAAATGTATAAAAAAGGAAAATAACTAGATATGACCATGTTTCCTTGTAGTAATTTTTCTGTATATGCTTGATATAGTTGATATCATATCATAATTGCTGACTTTTAGAGATATTTAACATGCTAATATCTATGATCCTTATGGATGTTATAAATTTGAGTTTGTTGACATAAGATATCTGTCATTGAGTGCCTAATTAGTTTTTCAAATTAAAAATAAAACAATGACTTAGACCTTTTAAAGTAAACTACAAAGTTACAGAAAGTCATTACTTAATCTACTTGTCATTTATAATGGCTATTACTTATACTGTGCTGCCTTACCTTTGTAAAGGAAAATAAATGTTTTGTTCACTTATTCTCTAGGCAACATGATCCCGTCATCTAAATTGTTGTATCACCCAACATAAGATCCAAAATGTGTCACTTAAACTGTGAGAAAAAGAATGCAGCATGTCATGTAAATACCTTGTTATGAAGATTTATCTCACAATTAGCTTACATAATCCTCAATTTTTTCAATGAAGGTACGTGAGTAGAATAAATATTTGCATATTTGCAAGTAGCTTCCTTTTGCTTTCACACATGAAAGATAATTTAACTTGGTGGAGTATCAAATTCTTGGATCACAACTTTTTCCCATCACAACTGTGTGTATTTCTTCTTTATTACCTGTTGGCATTTCCTGTTAGACTGGAGTAGCTTGATACCTGCCTGATTTTCCTTTTTTTTTCTTTTTTTCTTTTTTTTTAAAGATCAGCACCTGAGCTAACAACCGTTGCCAATCTTCTTTTTTTTTCTGCTTTATCTCCCCAAACCACCCCCATACATAGTTGTATATCTTAGTTGCAGGTCCTTCTAGTTGTGGGATGTGGGACGCCACCTCAACGTGGCCTGACGAGCGGTGCCATGTCGGCGCCCAGGATCTGAACCCTGGGCCACTGCAGCGGAGCACGCTAACTTAACCACTCGGCCACGGAGCTGGCTGATTTTCCTTTTTTTATTGGTAACCTGTTTTCCTTAACTTTTTTATTTTAGAGATTTTCTTATAATCTTGCACTGGTTTCATTTCTTTTGTTAGTTTTTTTTTTTAAGAAAAACTTTTTTTAATTATAGTTTTGATTATTCTAGTCTAATGATTTTGTTTTTCCACCTTCAAGGACACTGATAATTTTTGTGTTGTTTCTCTGTTCTCAATTTTCTCTGTGTATCATTTGCCTCTTAACATTCTTTCTATCTTTATTTTTTCTGTAATTCTGGAAAATCTTTTGTGTTCTGTAAGTTGCAGCCTTGATTAGAATTCTGCTGTTTCACTCTGCTCCTTAATTATCTTGAATCCAGATTTTAATTTTGCAATTGCGTGTTTAGCTTCCTTTCAATATTATATTATCATGCCCATATCTTTTCCTTACTTAATTTTGTCTTTAGATCCCAGTGAATTCATTTTTTGTTGCTTTAAACTCCAAATTCATAGATAGAGTGTTTTATTCTTTCCTGTGTGGTTTGTAAACATATTTTGCTTCTACAGTATACCATTTTCAGAGACCTGCTCTTCCTAGTCATTCATTCGTTCGCTCAGCAAATATTTATTGAGTGACTATTGAGTAGTTTCTAGGTGGTTGGAGTGCATCAAATAGACAAAAAACTAGTGAGAGACTTACTAGGGAAGTAAGTTATATAGCATGTTCCACGATAGTTAGATAGCTCTGGGGAGAAAATGGACCAGGAAAATAGGCTGGGAGTGGGAGGTACGATTTTAAAGACATCTAAAAGGTGATATTTCTTTTCCAGTTTTCTACATTACTTGTTTTCACTTTGGATTTGTGTTTCTAACCTGTGGACATAGAGTGGAGATGGGGCCTCAGAAGTTCTTTCCACTTAGTTCACTGTGGGCAGGCTTAGTAGTGGGGTAACAAAAGTATAATGAGCTACCAATTTGTGCATTTTGGTTCACTTTCTTCTGCTGAATGGAAAGTCTCATATTCTCTGCCTGTCGGCTCTGAATTGTTATGGAAACAAGGAAATAGTATTTTTCTAGCTATTGTTCTGAGCTCTCTTTGGAAGTAGTCCTTTTGATTTCTTGCTAAAATCCTGCATTCCAGGATTAGGTTTTCTAATAGCTTGAATTTAGGGCAAAGGGCTTAATCTGAGATAGTTTTCATAACTGTGAAGAGATTACAGAAGGGGAAAAATGTATTAAGGGTACATTAGGGCAAGGGCAGGCCTTCTCATGATTATCACTTCTTTTGTACTTGTATTTCACTTCAAGGCCAAATGAGAGTGTGTAGGAAATTAGGTAGTAAGGATGCAACGTGGTGTGGAAGAGTGGTTCTCATGCCCCTCCCTGCCCTCTATCCCATGGAATCTTTTCTTTAAATTAAATTTTATGAATTTCAAACATATATAAGACAGATAAATGGGTCTCTTTGTGTGCATGTGTCTCTGTCTGTGGTGGGGCAGCGAGTGGTGGCTTGCATCCAGGGGCGGGCAGCCTGCTGCCATGGTGGGGAAGACTTTGAGGTCAGACAGATCTACGTTTAAACACTGGTTGTACCACTTTTGATTTGCCCCTGTGTGTTTTATTTCACATTTCTGAGTCTTGGCATAAATAAGTTTTAAAACACTTTTCCCAGGATGTTACTTTGGGAGTTAACTAAGAAAAATATACCCAAAGTGCAGAGGATACCACAGTCCGTTGCTCATAGTGGATTGTTAGTCAGTGTTAAGTTCATTCTATACATCTTTCCTGTTCAGATGTTCCCAGTCAGAGGTTGGGAAATGGCCCTTTCTCCACCAACTTCTCCCAGTCCTAAGGCTTAAAGCACACATTGTACTCTCTGTGGGGAATTATGGCAAATCATCTTAGACAGCAAAGGAAGTTCCCCAGATAAAAGAAGAATCTACATTAGGTGGGACAGAACCAATAAAAAGATTAATAGCATATGATTGATAAGTCACCAACAGTTATTGGGTGGATTATTTGTGCTTTTTGATGATTCTTTGCTTGACAGAAATATATAAGAGGTGTAGATTTGTAAGACCTAAAAATCCAAGAGATGTTGAGAAGTCAGGAAAATTATGGCATCAGACTGAGAGATTTGTCTTTTGCATGGTCTCTTGTGTGATAGTATAATATTAGCAAACAAAAATAGCGCTAAGTGGATTCCAGGTACTGTTTTACATGCTTTATGTATATCAAAAATTTTCATCCTTGCGACAACCCTATAAGGTAGTTGCTGTCATGATTCCCATTTTTGGATTAGCAAACAGAGATGTTGAGAGATTAAATGACATGTCTAAATCACGCAATGAGTACATGGTATTAGTGGGGTTTTAAACCCACAGAGCCTGGTACAGTGTTGGTGCTCATAACCTCTGACCTGTATTGCATCATATGTTGAAAAAAGTAGAGTATATACTTTACCATAAATTTTGAGTGAACTGATATCTGTTCTCTCCCTCCTAATGGTTAGGGACTTACTTCTAAGACTCTACCTTTCCAGGTGAAGGGGCTATGCCATTGTTACCACTGAAAAATTTCTAAGTAATTTGCAGAAAATAAGCTTGAAAAACACTGCCTTCTATCTCTGATGTGTCCCCCAACACTCTTTTTACTTGGAGATATTTTAATCAAGCAAAGTATATCTGCCTTTACCATGTGTGAGAAAACCTTGTATGTTATTCAGGCTAAATGGCCTTATTCTTTTGATATTGAGGATATAGTTTTTAAATATGTAAAATGTGCATCTTTAATTTTCTTCTATAGTATATCTTTTAAAAAATAAGATACACAAATAAGTTGGTTTGAAGATATTTAATTTGTCAAAGTCAAAGAATGTGTGGGAGTCTGGTCTCTTACCAGAGATAAATATTAAAAATGCTAATGGATGTTGAATTTAAACTGAATGTAATCAGTGCCCCTTATTGGTTTTGCTGATGTATCCTTTCATGTAAATGATCCACCTTCAGCTGTCATCACTCAAGTTGAGTATCTGGATAATTACGCGTCTTTCAGGTGGGTGGGCTGTCACACTCTCTCCCTTCTCCTGTCTGACACTAACAGTAGTTGATGAGTTTTGAATTACTGCTCCAAGGTAATAGCCGTGGCAAGTATAGTTCCTTACACTCTAATTTCCAGTTCACTTATATTAACTATAGACACTCAACACTTGAAAACCTTGCATTTTATCTCTTCAACCTGTGCTATCTGCTTACCGCCATTACTTCAATTTTCTTGGCCCCCATTTTCCATATTTATGTAATGATGGTGTTAGAATTCTGTTGGCCATTTCAATGCTTACATTTTTCGATTTTGTTTAAAAAATTCAAGTGCCTATTTTCCCTCAACTCATGACACTTTACATTGTGGATTTAGAAAAATAATGGACCATCTTAGACAAGATACTGTCTAGCGATCCTAAGAGAGATGCCTAATTAGGTCCTCCAAAATAATAGGCTTTGTTGTGATATATTTATTATGTTTATCACTTGCTAATGAAGGGTGAAATATTCTGATAGCTACCAGTGCTTGTTTGCTTGTGACAATAAAAGGTGAACTGCAGTAACTTAGAGTACTTCATTTCATGGATTATTTGATTGGTATCAAGTAGCTGTTTTTGTTTCGTTGGGTAATCTGCAAAGTGAAGAGTGTGAATGGAGAATGTTGGCTCGGCTCCTCCTTACTTTATGCTTGTTCAGGGGAAAAGTACTGTGATCATCAGCATACCATCATTTCCACCATGATTTTTATCAACACTGGACACTTATTCAGAGCATCACTGTCAGTACCTGAGCCCTGCTTTGTGGCTGGGAAAGTGACTTTAGCTGCCTGACACTCACTGACTACTTACTATATGCCAAGCACCCTACTGAGTCCTCTATGTATATTATATTACTTAACCCTCATTATTGTTTTACAAATGGGGAAACTGAGGCACAAAGAGATTTTTTTGTTTTGTTTTGTTTTGTTTTTTGTCTCTCTCTTTCAGTGACAGAGTGGCAAAGCTAGGATTCAAAGCCAGATATTTAGGTTCTAGAGCCTACAGTCTTAGCTGCTATGCTATACTGCCCTCAGTATACTTGAAAGTAAATTTGAATAAGTCTATTTGCAGTTGAAGAAAATTATTGCAAATAAAAGATAATGTAGCTTTCTTGGCAATTCAGATTATTCATGTCCACCAACATCCAATTTTCTAAAATTAAAAAAAATTAAAATTTTGCATTTATTATATCTAGTTTATTACTTTTAGGGCAATTTGATGACAGAGGAATTGTATAGTCTTATCTTTTTACTACTGATAATGTTGAAGAAAAAACCATTCAATGACACTTGTTAAAGAATGATAAGGCAGACTTTATTCAGGACCACAGTCATAGGTGTAGGGACCACTGCAATGGAGTTTTGTAGTAGGGGAGAGAGATTGGGCTCAACTCTGAATACACAAAGGCAAAGTGGGAGTTTACAGCCAAGGAGCAGGGAGGGTTTCAGTGGATAGAAAATTACTAAGAGGAAACACCAGGTGTAAGGAGGGGTTTGGGCTAAACCGACCTAACAGGATCCTTACTGAAGGCTTGTCAGGGTGATCAGACATCACCTGGGTGATGGTGGAGGCTGGGGAACCCAGGATGGAGGATTCTGGCTAAACTGACTTAGTGGGATTCTTGCTAAAACTGGACTTTAAAGGACATGGAGCCCAAGGCTTAATAAAAAATAGAGCTCAGAAGAGCATGGCCACAGTTTGGTCAAGGAGAGAATCTTTGCCAATACATAGTATAGTTTTGTTTATTGCATTGTTTGATGCCAAGTATGGTCAGGAATATAACGTCAAATTATACTGAAGTCCCTATAGGAAAATTCTTTTAACAGTCACCTTTAAATCCTGATTTCCAGGAAATTCATTATCATAGCAGTTAAGAGTTCTGACTTTATAATCTCTCTCAATACATGGGAAAACTTAAATTATTCAAATGTCTTGCTAAGAAATAGTCCCCCATTTCCTTGGTGCTGTTGGATCTTTATTTGCCCCTCATGGGATAAGAGGAGGTACACATACTAAGAGACAGTTAAATAGCACATGAATTTACAGCCGTTTATAGAAATATCATTTCATTACACCTTGAACAGATCTCTGTTTGTTGGAGTGAGTCTCAGATAAAATAGTTGGCCAACATTTAGTGGTCATGTTTTATTAAAAATGTACATCTTTAAACACTTAGCATCAAATCCAGAACAGTCAGATGCTGTCACTGTGAGAGGCATGTGAGGACTGAGAAGGACTTTGACATGAGCTGTTTCACCTCTTTCGTGTCGTGTTCACTTTAGGCTGTTCTTACCAGAGGAATGTGGGCGAAGCTCTCGTACTGTTTAAATATGTTCTCTTACTCCTGCTCCCCTCCCATGGTCTCTCTCTCCCTCTTCCCACCCCCTCTCCAAGCACATATTTGCATAGGTGAAAAGAGGTAGGATGTAGTTCCAAAGTATTAACGAAAAAACGCAGGAGAAGTTAGGAAACAATATGCAGGGAGATTGTTATTGTTCTTGTTCTTTGGCAAACTTCCTTTGCAAGGGAATTTCCCCTCAATGGTCAGCTGTAGTTGTAGGTTATGTAAATGTATCTTGTTAGCAAACAATGTTTGGTAGAAGTTCATTCAAAAAGCAATTTAAGAAATCTGTAAGTTGCTATAGATTTGCAATTTTACAACTGTGATGTAGGGTCTTATTATGTAAGTTGCAGCTGAGGATAGCAAGGGAGCCATCTTGTGAAATGCTGTTTGAACTGCAGGCCCGTGGCTTCTGGGCCAAGAGGAAGTTTGGGAAGGTAAAGTTAAAACAGAGTGTTAAAAGGACCCTTTGATTTAGTTACTTTAATTGACACATTTGTTTTGATGCACCTGTACATCCTTTCCCAGTCTAACAGCAAATATTGGCAGAATGGCACGTCCAAGTATGGATCCAAACTTCTCTAACTGAGGAAAACTCTGAGAAACAGTGTCTATAGCCCTGATCCCAAACGCTTGCTCTATGCAATTGAGTTAATGGTTTAAATCTGTCTTACATTTAACCTAAACACATTACTTGACTTCAGTAAACCCCAGTTTCCACATTCAGAGTAGGAATAATTAGTTGTACTGAAATCTCATGGGGTTGTGAAAGTTAAATTAAATATACATATAAAGGGATTAGTAGTATATCTGGCATGTGGTGAGAAAGTGAGTGTTCAAAATTAATAGTGTTGGCCATTATTTTTATTATTGGTAGTAAAATTACTTTATTAATGGTAATGAAAATATAGTAATTTAGTTATACCATAGTCAGTGTAATCATGGTCGTCCTAAATATAAAGGGGCAGATGCAGATTTACCTTGAGACTAATGAGGGTTAAGCTTCCAGACTTCTCATTTGCATGGATTTGCTTCCTAATTTTGTATTCTTTGTTCCTAAAGAGCACCTCCCCCCATATTGTATAGCTCTTAGACCCATATATCCTGCCTCTGTTACAGATGTAAATCAGAATCACTTCTGTAGATATTTAAAAAGGCATATACACATTCACCTCCCCTCCCAGGGGAAGACAATAATTTAGTTGTTCCTTGGTTTAAAACGAACGATCTAGAAGAACAGGGTACAACTTTGAGTGTGAAAGTTCTGAAATGAATCCATCTTTTTATCAAGACATTGTTCAACTGTCTTTTAATTAGAATCAAATTTTTCTGGAAGCCTTTTCCTTCTTCAGTGTTTAGTCAGGTTCTTTGCTTATACAGCATAGCCATGGCTCTGACTAGCTTTTTTAAAGAGACCAGACGTAATTATCATTTCACTTTCATTTCTGAAAGGCTTGCCCCCTTCCTTAAATTGCTACTTGAGCACATCCTGAATTTATGCTGTTCCTTTTCCCAACTCACCTCCAACATTTTGCGCTTATGCTCTACAATATTAATGTTTTCCTGCATCTAAAATAATTTAAATTGTCTTGCATTAAAATAATATTTTAATGTTACTTTTCGGGGTGATTTTTTAAATAACGTTTGCACAGATCAAGAACTTTGCTTTTCCTTATCAGTTCTGAATAAAATGAAAAGGAGTAAAACAAATTAGTACAGTAGAACTGTTGAGATCTGGGCATGTCTATTCAATTAAAATCTGAAGTATTAATGAAAACCAATAGACCGTTCTTTTCAATTCAACATATTTTCTTGAACATCTGCTATGAGCAAAGCACTACACAGGATATATAAAGGAAAGAAAACAGACTACAACAGAGTCTCTGCTCCCAAGAAGTTTGTCATCGAGAAGAGACAAAAGTATATCACCAAATGGCAGGAATTCATGTTAGAGTAATGCCTAATTCCTCTAATGGAAATGGACAGTACTGTGTACGTTGGAGAAGGCAATATCACAGCTGATTGAAGGGTGAGGAATGGCCGTGTGTGGGAGGTGGTGTGGAGAGGGGGCAGAAAGGACAGACAGAATTGCAACATGATAATTGCCGGGCCGCACTGGTGCCAGCCAGAAGGAGCAAACAACAACATAAGAAATATAAGGAATCAGAAAAGTCCAGCTTATTTTTTTTCAGGGGATAATGATGACTCTGGTGTTACTAAAAGGTATAACAATTTCATAACAGGGAGTGTTAGGTGAAGACTTTGAAACACCTAAGGATTTTAAAGCTACTGAGTATCAAGATTGAAGCTGCACCCTGGCGGAGAATGAACTATTATGAGATGGATTTGGGTGAGAAAAGACCACAGTTAGGCTGTTTTGATTCATTGAAGTGATGGCAGTGGAAGAGTTAAGAAGCAGAGAAAGAGAATCGAAGGGTTATGGTGGTGAGGGGGTCTGCCTCATTTCCTACAAAGCCATAGTTGGCTTTTGGATCTGGGAGTGAGGGAGCTTTGAGAACTCTGACCCTGTGGTGATTGATTTAAGCCTAACAAGATGGCGGTGGGGAGGCCAAGAGGGTTGGGTCAGGCTATTGTCCAGATGACATGGAGTTGAGGAGCATCCTCAACACTCCTGATGTGGGGGTGTGGGGGCTGGGGAAAGGGCAGGCTTCCATGAAAAAATGCTCCATGAAGAAAGTCTTTATAAGACAGTCCATGAGGTATTAAAGAAAAAGGTCACTGAAAGACAGTGACAAGACAAAGTGAGTTGCCGCTATAGTTATCTGCTAGTCATTCACTAAGAACAAAACCCCGAATTACTGAGGAAGGGAGATGAAACATGCTAGTCTGATTGTTTTTAAAGGGAAAGTACCATTCAGAAGTCAAAGCAATAAAAAGAAACTGCAAATAAAACCTATGTGTAGAAGAGATTTCAAAGGATAACGAGAGTCAGTAGAGGGATGTCTTCATGTAGCATCTTTTCATAACCCCACCATTTCAGTGGGAGCCACAACGAACCAGCTATTTGAGAATATTTTAGGTCCAAGCTCTGAAACTGTATCAGGTATTCTTGAAAACCGCAATACTTAGGATGGGGAACTGCCAGAACAGAATGGAGAGAGGGCTGCCATGAAGGACAGACAGTAGGAAGGGAGCCTCGGGAAGCATATGTTTATTTAGATATCCAATGGAAATGCACCAGGGCTACACTGATGACTAAGGCATGGTCCCTGACCTCACAGAACTTCTAATTACAGAACCGATGATTACAATCTAGTGAAATAAGTTGGAGGATCGGGAAACAGGCAGGAGGTGGTCAAACCCAGGCTTTGGGGTATGTAGTGAGGTCTTAAGCAAGGCTTCTTGGAGAAATTAATATCTAACCTAAGTAATTATGGGTTCTTAGGGATGAGCCAAATGAAGAGTGGTGGGGTTGAAGGATGTGCATTTGAGAGGCAAAGGAAGAAACATAATCAGAGGGGATCAATAGGGAGATAGTTTGATTTGGTTAACTTATTTATATCTTTCATCTGCATGGGACTTCTTTTCACATAGGATGAATTTTTTTTTCTTTAAAATAGTAACCAATTTACCTAGCACTATTAATTACACAATTATTCAATTTCCAACTTATTTATGATGCTTTAAAATATATATATATATGTGCTCTTCCTGACCTTTTTCTTTTCTGTTCTTTCTTGTTTTGTTCCATCCTGTTCTGCATTAGCCCAAGCTGTTCTCTAAAGTTGCATATGTCTTGATAAGATTACTTTTAGGTATTTCCTATTTCCCTTGATATTGTAAATAAGGTATTTTTCCATTTCACTTAGCACATTTGCAGTAGTTCTAAAATACTGTAGTGCTGTTGGTTTCTGCATATTTTTCATGTACTCAGCTATTTTTTTTTTTAAGATTTTATTTTTTTCCTTTTTCTCCACAAAGCCCCCCAGTACATAGTTGTATATTCTTCGTTGTGGGTCCTTCTAGTTGTAGCATGTGGGACGCTGCCTCAGCGTGGTTTGATGAGCAGTGCCATGTCCGCGCCCAGGATTCGAACTAACGAAACACTGGGCCGCCTGCAGCCGAGCGCGCGAACTTAACCACTCGGCCACGGGGCCAGCCCCTCATGTACTCAGCTATTTTGATGAACTTTTCTCTATTCAACAATTTTCAGTATTCTCTTGTATTTACCAGAAATTTAATTCAACCCACAACTAATATATTTGTCTTTTTCTTTATAATAATTATTCCTTTTATATGTTTACTGCAATTACACCTGCTAGAACTTTCAGAAAATGATCAACAGTAGTTGTAAAATGGATATACCTTTTCCACCCTGGTTTTAAGGGAATTCTTGTTGTGCTTTAAGATTAAGTATGATAGTAAGTGTTTTGAGATAGACATTCTTTGTCATGGTAAGACAATATTCTGTTTCTAGCTCTTTAAAGAACTGTAAGAAATGGGAGAATATTGTCCAATATCTTTTTGATCTATTAATGTAATGTATTTATAGATATTCTCTCTTGTTTTTACTATTGTGCAATATTTCAAATATGTAGAAATGTCTGCAAAGAAAAATATTGCACACAACCATCTATGCATCTACCTTTATCAAATCTTAACAAGGCTTCATGCTGTTTTTGTTGTTACTGTTGTTAAATAATACACAATATAGAAAGTTGAAGGTCCTTCATCCTTCTCTCCAGTCTCATTGGATAGCCAGCTCTCCACTCCTCTTCATTGACAATTGATCTTCTCCCCGCCTTTGGCAGATGTCCATGTTTCCAGACATGTTGGGGTCTGTTTCTGAGCTCTCTCTTCTGTTTTGATTGGTCTGCTTTTCCTCGTCCAGTATCACATTGTCTTAGTCATATTGCTTTTTAATGGCTATAGTAGGTCCTGACATCATGTAGGGCACATCTTCCCAACTCATTTTTCCTCAAATATGTCTGAGCTATTATTGGTCCTTTATTTTCATCTGTGACTTTTATAAAAGTTCAAGTTACACTGAAAACCTTTTTGAAATATTTATTGCAGTTGCATTATGTTTAATATAAATTTGGTAAAATTGATACCTGTATATATCCTTATTTATTCAAGTCTTCTTTCATGTCATTTATTTTGTATCTTTTTGGTAGTTTTATCCTTAAATGTATTTACATATTATTTATTACATTTTTTTCTTAGATCTCTTTATTGCTATTGTTGTTGAGATATTTTGTTTTTGTATTACATTTGCTAATTGGTTCTTTCTGGAGGTATAGGAATCTTGCGGTGTGGGTGAGAAGAGCCCAGACACTGAACCTAAAATACCTGAGTTTGAATCCTAGCTCTCCCACTTTACTAGCTATGTAACCTTGGGAAAATTATTTAACCTCGCTATGCTTCAGTTTCCTCTTTTGAAAAATGAGGATAATAGTACCTACCTCATTACAGTTATTGTGAGAATTAAGTGAATTCATATGTTTAATTGGTTGTAAGAGTGCTTGGCACATAATAAGCACGTATAAATCTTTATTATTGTTATCATTGTTTTCTTGATTTTGAATCCAGAAAGCTTGTTCTTGGCTTTATTATATAGACAAGCATATCATAAAAAAATAGTAATAGCTTCAACTTTTACTTTCTCATTTTACGCCTTTTTTTCCTTCAGATTTTGTAGCATTGACCCTCAATATAATATAGGAGAGAAGTCGTGATGATGATGTATTTGTTATGTTCCTGAATTTTTAAAGTCAGTGCTTGGAAGTTTCACCTTAAGTATGTGTTAGCTATTAGCTTTTCGATAAAAACCAGGTAAATAAAATTTTGTTCTGTTTCTAGTTTGGTAAAAGTTCTATCATCAATGAGGAATCGGTTTTATCAAGTGCTTTTTCTGCCTCCATATACCTACAAGGCCTTCCGGCCTTCCTTGCAGGTTACAGCAGGCCCCCATAGTCAGGTCCCCTCAGGTCCTTCCACTCTCCCCATGTCATTCAAGCCACACAGGCTTTCTCAGGCTTCCTCACATGTGCCAGGCCCGCTTCTGCTTCATGCCCTTTGCACGGGCTCATTCCCTTCTTCCCCTAGATATTTCCATAGCTCCCTCCCTTACCTCTTTCAAAGCTTTGCTCAAATGTCACCTTCTCAGTGGGGCCCACTCCAACTATGCCATTTAAAATTACAGTCCTATGTGCCATATTCCTAATGCCCCCCATTCTTCTCTATTTTTTATACCATGTAATTATTTCTAACAATTATATTTTATTTTATTGTTTTCACTCTCTATCACACTCTCCAAAAAGAGAATATTAGCTCCATTCAAACAGAGAAGACTTTCACCCTTTATTCGCTTGTTGCATCTATAATGGTTCACATTGTAGGTACTTGATAAATATTTCTTGAATAAGTTGAATGAATTCATCTTTGGAGATAAGCATATTGTTTTCCCTTGCAATCTGCGAATGTGGTATGTTGCATTAGCTGCTTTTCTGATGTTGAATGTAAATTTGTCACTTTCTTACGATCTTGTCAGCTTTCACTTAATAGTTTACAAAGTTATGGTACCTGATACCTACAAGATCATGATTGCTATAACATCTCTCCTATGATAGTACACGGTGCCTCACATTATTCCTAGGAATATGATTAGCCTTAATTCTATTTGATTGATATTAAAATCACTATGCTGACTTTGTTTAGAGAAGAATTTGCTGGCAAGTCTTTTCCCGTCCCTTTATTTTCATCTGGTCTGTGATATTTTTATAAACTCTAATAATCTCTGTCTTTATGTTTAATGTATTTACATAAATTGTTGTGATTGTTGATATATTTGGACTTTCGTTCTACCATGTTATTTTATGTCATTCTCTGTTTCTTTTCCCCCTATTTTTCTACCCTTTTGTTGGATTGACAGTGGTTACCATTATTCTTTGACACATAGCTAATACTTTTATTTCTAGCATTTTAGCCAAGCAATGCTGAACTTATGTATTGAACATCCCCATTCTCCCATCCGTTTTGTTGCTGTTGTACGTTGTTCACTTTTAGTGTGCATGTGTGCATGTACATGTTTTGCAGTTAATAGTCGATTAACTTTTCTGACCTGTTTTTTCCTATTTCTGTGCCCACTCCTGTTTCTCCTATGCTACGTTATCCTTCTAAGTTCTCTTTTCTTCCTTCTGAAGGATATAATTTCTCAAGCATACCTAGGTAGTTATTTTAGCGAGGGCTCTCTCAGTGGTAAGGATTATTGGTCTTTGTATGTCCGAAAATTGCTAAAATAGGACCCTCGTTCTTCTTTGATAGTTTAGCTAAATATGAAATTTCAGAACAATAGTTATGTCTCCTCTGTACTTTGAAGATATTACTCCATTATTTTCCAATGACTATTATTGCTCGTGTGTTGTTCATTTGTAAGTAATCTTTTCCCTTCTTCTATTTGATAACTTTTTAGATTTCATCTATTCCTATGTTCTTTGGTTTCTCTGTGCTATATCCAAGGTGTGGATTTATACTTATTTATCATATTCAACACTAAGAGTACACTTTCGATAGGAATTCACAAGTCTTCAATTCTCGAAAATTCTCAGCTAACAATATATTAAATATTATTTCCCTGCTAGTCATCCCATGTTTTTCTTCTGGAACTCGTATTATATGATTGTTGAGGTCTCTCCATCCTCCATGTCCCTGTCTCTTAAGTATTCCATGTTCTTATTTTAAATCTCTTTTCCTTTCTGTGTCAGGTTCTTGGTGGATTATCAGCATCGCCATCAAATTCACTAATGCTTCCTTCACTTATATTAGTGTATTTCATCTCTTTAAGAAATTAGTTAATAGTATAATTTTTAGTATACCTTACTGTTTCCTTTTTTATCTACCTGTTCTTATTTTTATACCTTTTTAAAAATTATTCATAATTTTAATAAAACTTTTGTTTTTTTATCTCTGGATATTTTAATATACCTCTTTCAAAATTCAGTTCAAACTGTCTCATGAAATTATTTTCATCTAGAGTAAGTTCCTGCTCTAGGTGTTGACTGTGTTTAACAACCTTTCTTAGCATTTGATTTATTTGTGGACTTTTTATTTAGAGGCTCATGTGAAATAGAATGGCCTTTATTTTACTCTCCTGTCATTCCTCACTGTTAATTTATTGTTGGGTCCTTGCAGAATTTCCTGATACAGCACATTAAGAATTTTTGTCCCAGTACGGAGTGATTTCAGTGCTCTTCTTGGGTCTGCCCTACTATCAGTGCTTAACTGCTGCATATCGAGAGCAGTTCGAGCCTCAGTAGATTCAGCATTTGAACAGACCTGATTTAGGTGCTTCCTAGTTGGCCTGCTCTTGTATTTCAGAGATCAAAGTAAACATGGGACCAAAATTAAGCTAACCCAGCATTTTAAATGCAGAGTTTTAATGGGAATGTTTCTTACACACATACTGCCATCCTTGGTTTTCTGTGTAGCAAATCTTTGTCCATTTGTGTACCTTTGTTAATGTTTAAAGAAAAGTTAGTAGATAGAATACTTAGTTGATTTTCTCAATAATTTGGAATTTCTTTGAAACAATGTTTTCTTCATCTTTGTGTCCTCAGTATCTAGCACAGTGATTGGCATGTCGTATTTATTGAACAATTTTTCAGTGAACAGAATGAAATTGTACTGATTTTTGTGGTGATAATTTGATTTCTTATTTTCTATGTATAGTACGGAATTGATCAGAGTAAAATAATACTATGCGTTTTTTTAATCTTGCCTAATTTTCTCTCTGTGGGATTGGGCTAATAAAGTCCTACCTCCTAAATTTTTGGTCAGAATTACTTAGAATCTTTCATCTGTTTCCCTCTAGAAGAGTCTATATGAATGCCATTTCAATTTATTGTTGCTTTTATCATTGCTGTTGTCATAAATGTAATCATAAACTACTGTCTCCACATTGAAAACTGGCTAAGAGATTAAAGATTTGCAGAAACTGCCTGTTAGTCCCGTAGAACTTTTAAATCTAGAGTATGTTGCAGCCAACAAGTCCAGTTTAACTATGTTGCTTAATTTCAGTAAGTCTCACACAGAAGGTAGAAAGTCTCACAACACTATTATCCAAAAGTGTTGCTTGTTACAAGTTTAGCCTGACATTTTTCAGTGGAAGTGAACTTGTGAAAGTTGGCCATTTGACAGGCTTTCTGTAAATATCCCAAGTACCCGTAGCCAGTAATGTATTTTGGGTTTATCAAATTATCATTATGGATATTTAAAATTTCCTAGGAATAGGTATATTCATAAGTAACAGTCCAAAGTTTAAATAACTGCGGTGGGAGACTAACTAAGGAGAACATCTCAAATCACAAGTGCAAATGGGATGGATTCAGGGCGACTTCAGCCCTGAAATGAAATGAAAGCTTGGTTCTTCGACCTGGAGGAGCCGTGGTAGGACCAGGAACAGAGGCATTTCCGTCTTTCTACACTACCTCTTGGCAAAAATGTTGGACCTTTACATAGCATTTACGCTCCAATTTTGACATACAGCATCATTATTTTTTTGTGTAGTCATATTTACCTTTCATTTCTTTATGGTTCTGTCCTAGGAGTTATGCTTAGACAATTATTCTCCTGTCTTTTCTTTGTAGTATTTTATGGTAATATTTTCTTTATATTTGATAATTCAGTCCATCTGATAATATTTAGTTTGTAATGTGAAGTAAAGACATAATTTATTTTTGAGTAGCTTACTATTTATCCCATCACTATTTACTGAATAGTCAACTTCTGTATTGATTTGAAATATTGTATGTATCAAACATTAAATTCATTTACATGCTTGGGTCCTTTTCTATATTTTCTGTTGTTTTCTTTCATTAATTTGTCACATAGTTTTAATTATTAAAACTATAGATAACATCTTTTTAATTTGAAGGTAAACTTGTCTTCCTTTTAAATATTTATTGACTGCTATTGTTAATTTTATTCCAGGTGAATTTTAGAATCATTTCATTAAGTTGTAAAATTTAAAAACTGTGGAACTTGATTGCAAAGGTAGTACATTTATTAATGAGTGGGGGATAAATTTAATTTTTTGTGAGTTCCCACATAGAAACGTTGTATTTCTTTGTATGTTTTTCTTTTTCTTTATCCTCTTTCTAAAGTATTGTGAGTTTTTTAGGTTTATGTGCCAGTGAATCAGTCAAGAAATATTTATTAATTATCAATTATGCACTAATTAATAAGCCAGTAAGGTTTTGGAATTACAGTGTAAAAATATATATAAAAATAAATAATAAATCAATCTCTACACTCATAGAACTCATAGTCAAGTGGGGAATATAGACATTAAGTGGATTATTGCAAAGAATTAAATAATTGTAAGTGTGTGCAGTGCTTGAGGGGGTATTCTTTATTTGTAATATTAATAAATTCTGTCAGAAAAATGATATATCTACTTGGGACTGTACAGATGGGGGTGGCATATGTGGGCTTCCTGCTAGATGGTCCATTTACAATGGACTTACAGTAGCTTTCCATGGAAGGCCCTTTCCTGAAAGCAATATGAAGAAGAGATGATAGCTGTTCTGGTGATGCACTCATTTAAATGTCAAGGGCTGGCCTTCAGGCATTGGCTGAGCTTCCATCTGGATTTCTGGCACAGACTACGTACAGTGTCTTAAATTTGACTGTATCTCATTCTGTATTGTATTCATAAATATTAGGTAGCTGAGGAGAGAAAAGCCTTAAATCGTAGTACTTGCCAATTTGTTTCTTTTTTTTAGTTGAAGTATAGTTGACATAAAATATTATATTAGTTTCAGGTGTACCACATAGTTTTGACATTTATATACCTTACTAAATGATTACCCCAAGTCTAGTAACCATCTGTTGCCATAGAAAGTCATTACAATATTATTGACTAAATTCCCTACATTACATCTCAGTGGCTTATTTTATAACTGCAGGTTTGTACCTCTTAATCCCCTTCAACTGTTTCACCCATCCCCCCACTCCCCTCCCCCTGGCAATCACCAATTTGTTCTTTACATCTATGAGTTTGTTTTTGTTTTTTGTTTGTTTGTTTTGTTTTTTAGATTTCACATATAAGTGAGATCATATGGTGTCTCTCTGACTTATTTCACTTAGCGTAATACCTTCTAGGTCCATTCATTTTGTCGCAAATGGCAGGATTTCATATTTTTTTGTGGCTGGGTAACATTCCATTGTATATATGTACCGCCTCTTCTTTATTCATTCATCTATCAATGAACACTTAGGTTGCTCTCATATCTTGGCTATTGTGAATAATGCTGCAATGAACATAGGGGTGCATATATCTTTTTGAATAGTGTTTTTGTTTTCTTCTGATAAATATCCAGAATAGAATTGTTGGATTGTATGGTAGTTCTATTTTTGATTTTTTGAGGACCCCATCATACTGTTTTCCGTAGTGCCTACGCCAATTTACACTCCCACCAACAATGTATGAAAGTTCCCTTTTCTCTATATGCTCCCCAACACTTGTCATTTTTTGTCTTTTTGTTAATAGCCATTTTGACTGATGTGAGGTGGTTTCTCCTTGTGTTTTTTATTTTTTTTTTAAAGATTGGCACCTGGGCTAACAACTGTTGCCAATCTTTTTTTTTTTTTCTGCTTTATCTCCCCAAACCCCCCGTACATAGTTGTATATCCTAGTTGCAGGTCCTTCTAGTTGTGGGATGTGGGATGCCGCCTCAACGTGGCCTGACGAGCAGTGCCATGTCCGCGTCCAGGATCCGAACCCTGGGCCGCCGCAGCGGAGCACATGAACTTAACCGCTTGGCCACAGAGCCGGCCCCTCTCCTTGTGTTTTTGATTTGCATTTTCCTGATGATTAGTGATACTGAGCATCTTTTAATGTGCCTATTGCCCATCTGTATGTGTTCTTTGGAAAAATGTGTATTCAGGTCTTCTGCCCATTTTTTAATTGGATTGTTTGTGTTTTTGATATTGAATTGTACGAGTTCTTTATATATTTTGGATATTAACCCCTTATGGGACATATCATTTGCAAATATCTTCTCCCATTCACTATGTCAAGTTTTCATTTTGTTGATGGTTTCCTTTGCTGTGCAAAAGCTTTTTTTTTTCTTTAATGTGGTCCCATTTGTTTATTTTTGCTTTTGTCGCCTTTGCCTGAGGGGACAGATCCAAAAAAAATTACTAAGAGCAATGTCAAAGAGCTTACTACCCATGTATTCTTCTAGGAGTTTTATGGTTTCAGGTTTTACATTTGTCCTTAATCATTCTGAGTTTATTTTTGTATATGGTGTGAAAAAGTGGTCCAGTTTTATCCTCTTGCACGTAGCTGTCCAGTTTTCCCGACAGCATGCATTGAAGAGACTGTCTTTTTTCCATTCTGTATTCTTACCTCCTTTGTCATAGATTAATTGACCATATTAGCGTGAGTTTGTTTCTGGTCTCTCCATTCTGTTGCACTGATCTATGTGTCTGTTTTGATTACCATAACTTTGTAGTATAGTTTGAAATCAGGGAGCTTGATACTTCCAGCTTTATTCTTTCTCAAGATTGCTTTGGCTATTCAGGGTCCTTTGTGGTTCCATACAAATTTTAAGACTATTTGTTCTATATCTGTGAAAAATGCCATTGGTATTTTGATAGGGATAATGCTGAATCTGTAGATTGCTTTGGGTAATATCAACATTTTAACAATATTAATTCTTCCAACCTGTGAGGATGGAATATCTTTCCATTCAGTTTTGTCATCTTCAGTTTCTTTCAGTAGTGTTTTATAGGTTTTGGATTAAAGGTCTTTCACCTTCTTGGGTAAATTTATTGCTGGGTATTTTATTCTTCTTGATACAGTTATAAATGGGATTATTGTCTTAATTTCTCTTTCTGATTACTTGTTATTAGTGTATATAAATGCAAGATATTTCTGTATATTAATTTTGTATCCTGCAACTTAGTGATTTCATTTATTAGTTCAAATAGTTTTTTGGTGGTGTCTTTGGGGTTTTCTATGTATAGTCTCATGTCCTCTGCAAACTGTGAGTTTTACTTTTTCCTTTTTTTGTCTGGTTGCTGTGGCTAGAACTTCCAATACTATGTTGAATAAAAGTAGTGAGAGTGGGCATCCTTTTCTTGTTCTTGATCTTAAAGGAAATGCTTTCAGCTTTTCACTGTTGAATATGATGTTAGCTGTGGGTTTGTCATATATGACATTTATTATGTTGAGGTATGTTCCTCTATACTCACTTTGTTGGGAGTTTTTTTTTTGGTGAGGAAGATTCGCCCTGGGCTAACATCTCTGCCAGTCTTCCTCTGTCTTTTCGTATGTGGGCTGCCAGCACAGTATGGCCGCTAACAGAGCGGTGTAGGTCTGTGCCTGGGAACCAAACCTGGGCTGCCGAAGTGGAGCATGCCACACTTAACCACTAGGCCACTAGGGCTGCCCCAAGAGCTTTTTATCATAAAGGGATGTTGAATTTTGCCAAATGCTCTTCCTCGGTATGTTGAGATGATTATATGATTTTTATCCTTCATTTTGTTAATGTGATGTATCACATTAATTGATTTGTGGACATTACACCATCCTTGCATCCCTAGGCTCAATCCCACTTGATCATGGTGTATAATCTTTTTAATGTATTGTTGAATTTGGTTTGCTAATATATTGTTGAAGATTTTTGCATCTGTGTTTATCAGGAATATTGGCCTGTAATTTTCTTTTTTTGTAATATCCTTGTCTGGCTTTGGTCTTAGGGTAATGCTGGCCTTGGAGAATGAGTTTGGAAGCTTTCCTCCCTCTTTAATTCTTTGGAATAGTTTGAGAAGGATGGGTGTTAACTCTTGTGTAAATGTTTGTTAGAATTCACCTGTGAAGCTTTCTGGTCCTGGACGTTTGTTTCTTGGAAGTTTCTTTATTACTGATTCAGTTTCATTACTAGTAATCGGTCTGTTCAGATTTTCTGTTTCTTCATGATTCAGTCTTAAAAGATTGTATGTCTCTAGGAATTTATTCATTTCTTGTAGGTTTATCCATTTCTTCTAACTCTCTTACATTTGACTCTATCTTATTCTTTAGTGTTTTGGTAAATATTAGGTGGCTGAAGGGGGAAAAAGCCCTAAATTATAGTGCTTGCCAATTTCTGTGGTGTAAATATTCCTACTGTAGCTGATTTCAGGCTACCAATGTGAAGTCAGCTGACTTGGAAAATTTCTGAAAATTTAACAATTGATCTCTCAATCCATCTCCAGTATACACTTGAAACCCCCTCCTCCGCTCAGGTCCTGTCCTCTGGTTTCTGCCCTACCTCATCTCCTCCAAGGTCATGCCCCATCACTCTTCAGTATTCTCTGTAGCTCTTTGGAAGCTGGATTGACTGCTACTCCTTTTACTTTCTTGTTGTGCATACATTATGCCATAAACTGACAGCTGCTTTCCTCAGGGGAAACATTTTGAGTGTGAACACCTTAATTTAGGAATTAAAAGAAAATAAAACTTAGTACTGTTTGTTTTTTTACCCTTCTTGCTGTAACTGTCTATTTCACCCCAAGGCAGTAAAGATGCTGCTGACTGACCAGGGAAAGAGTCAGGAAGTCCAGACAATCACAAAGATGAATATTTTAAAAGCTTAGCATCCTCTATTGCTTAGAGTCAATGGATACCTTTCATAAATCTGTTACTAGTATCAAGTCATTTAATGAGTGTCTATTCATTGGTTAGAACACGTGGTAAATCTGTGGAGGGAAGTCTACTCTTACTTTGCACACAGAAGAGGGGGGAAGAAAACATGAGGAACCATCCCCTGAGCAGTCATGTGGTTCTCTCACCCAGGGAAATGTCTGGGGAGCTGTAGGCATGCCCTTTATGTCAGAAAACTCTAGGTCACTTTTTGTGTGCGGGCACTGGGAGTGGTGACTGTGTGAGGGATGCCACCTCTGAGCCACAGATTCAGCCTTAGAGCTCAGTGTAACGGTGGTGAGAGAAATATTTGGAAGGTGAAGCAGAAGAAAGTCAGAGAACAACCATCAGGATCCCTCATTCCTACTCCCTTCGGTCTTCCTTCTGCTAACATTGTCGTGGAGATACTAAAAATGAAGTACCCAGATGCCACAAGGAACTGGTCACCATTTTTTGATCAATGAAAGGTAGATTGTCTTTCCTTTCATCAGGAATTCTCTTTGGATTTTGGGTCATTTCATTGGTGATGTTAACACGCTTCCTGAGGAAATCTTCTGTCAGCTTTTCTGAAGGTGTTCCAGTGGCCTCCAGGCTGAATCTAAGTCCATGATGGATGAAAACTTGGAGTCCTTGTTTCTTATGCCCTTTTAACTTGCATGGGGCAGATCAAATTGAGCCCTCTGACAGCTAGGCTTTATTTTTTAAGCAGTAGAGCCTATTTATAGCGATGCTACAGTTAGAATTTGTAAAAAGTCCTATCTTTTGTTTTTGACCCCTAATGCTTCCTGGCGGTCGGTTACTTCTTATAGCTATAACTCTGAAGACATTTGTCCTCTTATGCAAAAAGAGAAAATGGGATGGAAAAGGATAACTCAGATGTCTGCGCTCCCTCAAGCCACATAGTTATTCATCTGGAGTGGCAGTAAAGCACAATGCGGGATCTTAGCAGGACTCTAGAAGAATCAGAAAACCCGTGTCAAAACAGTCCACCCCACCGACTTAGCAAGGCCTCCTTGTTCTTGGTAATCTGCATATTGATGTTAGACTAAATGACAGGGTTGAGGTTGTTGAGGCCCTTTCTTGAATAGTGTACTGTCCCAAATAGTTCAGGTTAAACTTTTTTTTTTTTTTTGAGGAAGATTAGCCCTGAGCTAACATCTGCTGCCAATCTCCCTCTTTTTACTGAGGAAGACTGGCCTTGAGCTAACATCTGTGCCCACCTTCCTCTACTTTATATGTGGGATGCCTACCACGGCATGGCCTGCCAAGCCGTGCCAGGTCCTCACCTGGATCCGAACCAGCGGACCCCGGGCTGCTGAAGCGAAACGTGCGCACTTAACTGCTGTGCCATTGGACTGGCCCCTAAACAATTTTTTAAACCTTTGGGATGGCCTTTTTTTTCTTCAAATTACCTCGATACAAGATTTCTGGGCCTTTTTCCTACTTGCCCTGGGTAGATCTCTTGCACATATTGCTCTGGTGTTCAGCATTCCAAGGCATTAGTAGATAAGAGCAAATGGAAGGTAAATGAGTTAAATGCGTAGACGCCTTACATCAGTTTTCCCTCCATCATGGAGCACCGGCTGTGGCAGACTCTTCATCCTGACTTGAGGCTTCTTCCTTTTCTCTTGGGCTCTCAGGCCTCCTTGTCTTCTGAGCAGAGCGTATATATACTGCTGGGTCCTTTATAACCCATGGAAGTTTCTTAAGCCACAACATAAGAGGACTGTGGGTAGACAAGAACCTCATTCACTCCTTCTCTGATTCTTTCTTCCCTGCACTGTGATCTACTGGGGAAAGAAAGAGGGAGCTCTGGGCTTTTTTCTTCTACATGAAATGGAAAAGCACATCAATATATTTTTTAAAAGAGTATCTTTGTTATATATGTAATACACTTTCAAGGTGTTTTAAATGATTATTATCTCATTTACTATCCTATTGTTTCATCTGCCTTCACGTTTTCTTTTCTAGCACCATTTACATGTTTGTTATTTTTCAGATACTGTAAGTAATAGGTGAAAGTTTGAGGAACAGGATATTTACATATTCTCAAAGTGTTTCCCCATAACTGATGTATTAATTGCAAAAGAAAAAATAGTAACGTTTCAGTGGAGAAATCTAGTGGACATACCTTAACCAAGTATTCAAAATCAGCCTCACTATTATAGGACAGACCGTCACGTGCCTCCAGATGTGATGTACTGAGAAGGACCCAATATCAGTTAAGTGGTATTCCTGCCAAAAATGTATAACTTGAACCTATTTATGAGAAACTATGAGACAAAAGGAAAAGAGAGCAACATTTTATGTAATAACTGGCTTGCATTGTTTAAAAAACAGTAAAGTCATAAAAGACAAAGAAAGGTTTAGGAACTATTCCAGGAGATTAAAAGAGACTAAAGCGAGATGCCAGTTAAATGCAATTCATAATCTTGGATTGGATCCTGGAACAGAGAAAAATAGCGTTACACATGACGTTAATAGGACAATTGGCGACATTTGAATATAGACTGTCGATTAGATGATAGTAGTGCGTCAGTCCAAAATGTCAAACACTGCAGGTGATCATCTGGCCTCTGCCTGCTTCTTATAGCCTTACTCTTACTCTATTTTGGCTGCAGTTACCTAGCATGAACTCACTTTATGTCGATTGCATCCATTACTTTTGTTCTTTGCACCGAGCATCAGATTCGGTCTGTTTCCTTTTCCTTATTTAATCATTCAGATAGTTGAAATTAGCTAGTCTGCTTCCTTCCACTCTCAGTCTTATTTTCTTCAGCACAAACACCCCCAATCCATCCAACCATTATGCATGCCTTCCTCTATGCATGCTATTTTGCCAATGTTCTTTCTAAATAATGGCACCCACAGTTTGACAGAACATTTCAGAACATAGTGGAGAGTGTGGTGTAATCATGACCCATTAATCTAACTTTTAAATAGTTTGCATAGTGATAGGGCTAAATACATTGATCCTCTAATCTTTACTTCTATCAGTGCTATTACTAATAGTAATTATAATTATTATTATAGCACTTAACATATATTGAGCACATAGAGTGTAATAGATTTTCCTAAGCACCTTTCATGTAATACCTTTCTTAGTTCCTACAACTTGATGAAGTAGGTAATAATAATATACTTTTTTAACACGTGATAAAATAATTTGCCCGAGGTCACATATGTAATGAGTGATGGATTCAGGAATAGTTATAATATATTGCCAAACTTTTATAGAGTTTTTATCTTGATATCTCTCTCATTCAGTTTTAGACTTTAAACTAAAATGCTTTCAAAAACTATGATGTTTGCATGTCTTTCTATAAGTCTGTGGACTTATTAGATGATTCATATTTAATATCTTAGAAAACATTGGTAAATTCACAGATCCAATTTCTTTTCTGATATAAACATGAATTTACCTTATAAGCTGTTTGATATAAGCATGCATTTACCTCACATCACCAAAAAGTTGCATCGAGATGACAGAAAACATAAAAATAGTGGGAAAAAATTCCATAGTATGCTTGAAGGCAGGGAAGGTGTTGTGAGGGAACCACAATAGGAATGCATCTGGGGGCCGGATGTGAAGCTTATAGATTCAGATTGACAGTGAAGTCTTTTTGAATTGAAAAGCCCACATCCCCCATAGAAGAAAAACAGAGGATTCCAGAAAGAAAATTTTTCTAAGGGAACGTGATAAAGGCACCAAAATTAGAAACAGAAGTGAGCCCATGGGCCGTAGCCTGTAAATTCATCAAAGTTCTATGGAACCACTAATCCTAACAGTTACAGTGGCTGTCTCCAGTCTTTGCCTCCAGAATAATGCTGTGAATACAAGCTCTTCAAACAGAGTTATGTTACAGATATCCCCAGAGTAGGCAGGAGGCCTGAGGAGCAGTAAGACGGCCGTGAGCTGGTGGCTGCCATGAGAAATTAGGAGACCCTCCTCTCAGAAGTTACATGAGGTCCACGCTCACATGAAAGCCCAATCAGAAGCCAGTCCCCTTTCTTTCTGGCTAACACAACTACTTCAACTGGGCTCCTTTAAAGAGAATCTTACGTACTCTACCAGATCAGCCACAACCTCACGGAGGCTGGGAAACACATTTCAGCTGCAAATACTAACCAATTTAATATTGTATTGTGCTTACAAGTATGAAAATATGACCAGGAGCTCTCAAACATGTGAAGAAATTTACCTAAATAAAGGAAGTGTAGGACTTCTGTCAAGGAATGGAGTTAACGTATAGTACAACACTGAAAAAATGAAAAAATGAATATAATTATTATTTTCTCATGGCATAAGAACAGGCTAATGATAAAAGGCAAAACTCTTGAAAATTAGTTACATTAAAGTAAACTGTATATATCTACCACAACTTCTTTCTCCATTCGTCCATTGATGGGCACCTTGGTTGCTTCCAAGTCTTGGCTATTGTGAATAATGCTCCAATGAACATGGTGGGCATATATATCTTTTCAAATTAGCGTTTCAGTGTTCTTTGGATAAATACCCAGAATTGGAATAGCTGGATCATATGGTATTTTTATTTTTAACTTTTTTGAGGAATCTCCATACTGTTTTCCATAGTAGCTGCAGCAATATCTTGCCATTTGTGACAACATGAATGGACCTTGAGAGTATTATGCTAAATGAAATAAGTCAGATGGAGAAAGACAATTATCACGTGACTGCTCTCTCATGTGCAAGATAAATCAACAAACACATAGATATGAAGACCAGATTGATGTTTACCACAGGGGAAGGTGG
This sequence comes from Equus quagga, assembly GCF_021613505.1. Lineage (NCBI taxonomy): Eukaryota > Metazoa > Chordata > Mammalia > Perissodactyla > Equidae > Equus > Equus quagga. Next base: position 21,098,760 of record NC_060279.1, on the reverse strand, counting down.
TGGGGGGAGGCGAAAGGGGTAAATGGGCGTGTGTGTACGGTGAGGATTGGCAACTAGACTTTTGGTGGTGAACACAGTGCAGTCTATACAGAAGTCGAAATATAACGATGTACACCTGAAATGTATATAATGTTATAAACAACTGTGACTTCAATTGAAAAAGAGACTCACCAAACCCGTAGATGAGTTGACTAGCAAGGAACACCAACCTGACTGAGTAGGAAGAAAAGAAACATGGACATATTATGGGGAGAAAAATGCATGAGTTGAAGTGACCAAATATTAGTCTAGCCCCGTCCCCCAGGGAAGGTGTTGTGAGGGAACCACAACAGGCATGGATTTTAGGGGATGATTTGAAGCTCTTCGATGATATATGCCCTTTTTGTTTCCAGAAAATGGAATACCCATATTATTTTCAAATAACAGTGAAACAAATTCAAAAATTGACCATTATAATTATAAGCCACAAAGAAAATCTCAATAGATTCCAAAAAGTGAAAATCATGCAGGCCATACTCTTTGGCCATAATAGTCATAAAACTAGAAAGTAACAACAAAAAGCCCATCCTAACATATCTATCCACATTCTTGAGTAAAAGAGGAAATTAAAAGTAGAATTCCAGATTAATTTAATATGGAGGACAATGAGAGGATTATATATCAAAAAAGGTACTCTGTGTACTTCTAGAAGGCATACATTCTTCCCTTCAAACATGTATGTAGATATTGCTTCTGTTATTTAAAAAAATAGGGGAATTAAGCTGGACTGACTTAATCATAACAAGTAGACATCCTTACACAAAATTGGAAAACCTTCAAAATCCCCTGAACTTTAAAAATGTTTAATAATTTTAAGTTTTTAGTTATTGCTTTTTGGTAGGTACTTGAATGAAAACAAGATTTAAAATTGTTAACTTTAATCTTTAAATAATTTAAGCATATTTGAATTCTCTTAAATTAAGGCAATATACTCCTCTCCATAAATGGTAGTGAAAGCTTTCTAACTAACAGGATTATCAGTATAGAGAGATAGAAGGAAATTTAATGAAAATATTGGCGTTATTACATGTGTTACCCCCTCAGTTTTCATCATCCAGTTTAACTGGAACATTAGCTATACTTTGTAGATTACTGAAGTATTTGCTTATGAGTATTTTATGTTGAAATATATTAAAAGGCTATGAAATACAAATGGATTCTTAACTACTTGAAATCTATAATTGATATCTTACAATATTTGGGAATTTCTGAATCAACTTTGAGGTCACATGTTTTAAACTATTACTCATTTACAAACAACTGAATTCCTTTTTTTGTATTTAGGATTTGGAAACATCTCACCACGCACAGAAGGGGGAAAAATATTCTGTATCATCTATGCCTTACTGGGAATTCCCCTCTTTGGTTTTTTGTTGGCTGGAGTTGGAGATCAATTAGGGACCATATTTGGAAAAGGAATTGCAAAAGTGGAAGATACGTTTATTGTGAGTATGATAGCCTTTTAACTACGTATGTTTACTGTTAAATTTTTAAAAATATTCCAACTTTTCCATCACCTGGGGTACAGTTAGATATTCAGTTATTGGGGTTCCATATCAATTTATATGTACCCCCATTAGCATGCAATTGCTGTATTACTGTATTATAATACTGTATTATAATTATTTTATGCTTCTCTGAATGAATAAGTTAATCCATGAGAAAACCCCAGAAATATGTAGAAAAAAGTAAAAATCTGACAATCCTAGGTTCAAATTCCAGATGTATTGTCTCCCAGCTTATATTCTCTTACACTAGGTATTTTACCCCTAATTGTCCATTTTGTCATTTACGTAGTGTGAATAATGGTACTGGTGACAAGAGATTATTCTGAGAGTTAGAAATAATATAAATTAAAGCTTAACATAGATAGTAAATTGCTAATGATATTTTATTTAAAAAATTGCTTTGGTACCCTTGTTCCTTGCTGGTGGCATTATAGACTTATGGAGCCCATTTGTGAAGGATGTAATAATATATGGCAAGCATGATAAAAGTGATCATGTGACTTAATTTACTTATACCAATGATAGAAATTTATCTAAGGGATGTAATTCAGTAGAAGTAAAAATAATATACATGCAGATCTTCATGACTGTATTATATTCAATAGAAAAAATAAATAAAATAAAAATGTTTTTAAGCATTTTAAGTTAAAAATCATAAAAATATCATTATGATTACAAGTGTATATTCTTGAAGAAAATTATAGAAAGAGAAAATGATTGTTTTAGAAGGTGGGATTATAAATAACTTGTAACTACTGTCACCAGCATCACAAAAACATTTTATTAATTTCTCAATGATAGTTTCTTTTCACAGAAATTTCAACAAAGTGTTTTACATTTAACTCCATTGATGAAATAAAACTATTGAGTATTGTTTTTTCAAATTAAGTTATCATTCCAATTTTTCACGTTAGTTATGTTTCATATTTAAGTTCAAATTTAGCTCTAAAATTTTTTTACTTTTGGTATGGAGTAAGGCATGGTTATCCCAAAATAGGAGTTTTATCCTTTTTTTGGTATTATACTTTTCTTATATTGATATTAAAAGTGTTCTGCATTTATATAACCAAGAGGGCAGCTTAGTGGCATGGACTTGTAACATGACATTGTTCATTCATTCAACATGTTTGAGTGCCTTCTGGATGTTGGGTAATGTTTCCATGCTGCATCTATATCAATGCACAAAACAAATTCCATGCCCTAGTGGTGAATACATTCCAGTGGTCACGATTCTGAATTTAGAACTAAACACTATTCTGAGAACTTTACAAACGTGAAGTCCTTGAATTCTCACATATGTGATAAGGAGGGGTAGACTAGAGAAACTTGTTTTTGCTGTCCATTCTATGATTTCACAGATCTTTATCTCTAGAAGATTTTCAGGCTCTAAAATTCAGTGATATTGCTATGGTGGGGATGTGACCTATAATTTTCACAGTAGACAGGACAGATCCAGTGGGAGATGAAATATATATGGTGACTAACCTCAAAGGGAGATCTGAAGATAAACTGCTGTATGTACAAACTTCACTTAATACATTATGCTGCGGAGACTCCTGATAAAAGAAGGAGGTAAAAAAATATGGGTCCTCTGAGGGCAGCTGTAGCGTAGTGTTGTTAAAGACTTATCTTTGCCTACATATCATGTTTAATATATTTAGTTGTACGTTTCAGGTCCATAGAACATCTAGTTAAGGCCGTCTGTCAATGGGAATCAACTGTGGACTTTGTGTGTTCGTATTACACTCTCATCAATTGGATAATAATGATGGGCAAACGTGATAGGAGTGAGAGGAAAAAGTCTTCATGAAATTATTAATTTTATTAATTATCAACAGTAAATGTTTAATTCATGGTTCAGTTTTCTCCATTTTCCTGTATTTCTAGATTGTGTTTGGCCTGCAATCAGTTGTATGCCTTTAGAATAGAAATACTTCAAAAGTAGTTCAGGTAAACAAAGAATGACGTAAATTTGAAATCGTGTTCTCAGAGCAAATGAATTTACTTTTGAAAGTGTTTAGCATTTGGGGTTTCCATACAATTTATATGTATCTCTATTAGCCGTAACTCAATGTACATGCTTTACCTGTTGTAAAGCTATGTAAGTGTAAAGTAGTGTCATCATTAGCATTGTTTTGAGTTATTTATGTTATACCTAATTTTTATAAGTAAAGACGATTGAAAATTAAGTATAAAAGGGAATAAAATAACATTCTCACTTGCTAATTTACTGATAACAGTGTCTATAGGTTAGCTTTGCAGGCACACTGATAATCAGTCTCAATTTTTCTCTCTCTCTATCTCATTCTCTCTCTCACTTTCTCTATCTCTTTCTCTCTCATCCTTAGAAGTGGAATGTTAGTCAGACCAAGATTCGCATCATCTCAACAATCATATTTATCCTGTTTGGCTGTGTACTCTTCGTTGCTCTGCCTGCAATCATATTCAAGCACATAGAAGGCTGGAGTGCCCTGGACGCCATTTATTTTGTGGTTATCACTTTAACCACCATTGGATTTGGTGACTACGTTGCAGGTAAGTTTTCCTGGAACCAACACTGTCTTCATAACCAGTGTCCTTTCTTTAGACTTCTCACTGGGGTGTGAGGCACATCGCAGTGGCTGTGTTAGTTTCCTTGGGCTGCCATAACAAAGTACCACCAACTAAATGACTTTAAACAAAAGAAACCCATTCTTTCAGAAAAGTTCAATATAAAGGTTCCAGCAGGGGCATAATCCCTCTGAGACTCTAGGTAGCACCCTTCATTGTCTCTTTCCAGCTTCTGGCGGCGGCCATCGGTCCTTGGCCATCCTTGGCTTGCAACTGCATCGTTCTCACCTCTGCTTCCATCTTCACGTGATGTTCTCCCTGTGGCTCTGTCACTGTGTCCAAATTGTCCTCTTCTTATAAGAATAACAGTCGTATTGGCTTAAAAGCCCACCCTCCTCCAGTATGAGCTCATCTTAACTAATTACACCTCAAGGACTTTATTTCCAAATAGGGTCATGTTCCGAGGTACTGGGGGTTAGGACGTCAACATTTAATTTTGGAAGACACAATTTAATCCATCACAGTGACAGAGCCAAAAGAGGTCATTCCATGACGGTGAAAAAATGCAGAAAGGTATAGTTGAACATTTATTTTTCATTCTGTGAAAGAAATTTAAATTGTTGGTTGCTGAGAATTTTATATTCCCACCCTAATTTCAGAATCCAAATATTTGCCTCTTAACTATTTTTTCAGCAATAAAAGAATTTGAATTTAACTTATCTTTGCTCTTTTTACTTAGGCCTTTTCATGTCTTAGTTTTAAAAACACCTGAAAACTTCAGAAGATGTTCTTAGCTTCTTAAAATCCTCTTTCTCTAAGATTTTACCTCTTTTAATTTTCAATTCTCAGGACAATATTTTTGACCTTAGCTAAAGTGTCCACATTTTCTTATTCATCGTTTTCTATTTTTCCTTTCCTATATATATTATTTCAGTTGCCATCTGCTTTATTGTTGTATCTCTTAGGTCTTATATTCCTGTCATTTCGACTTTCTCAGTGTATTATCCAGTTATTATTATTGTTCTAATCCAAATTTAAATAAGTGATACTAATAGTGTAAAAGTAATGTAGTAATGCTCTCTCATGGCTCCTGAAAATCTAAACTATCCTTTAGAAAAAAATTCTGTTTGAAGTATTAGAAAAACATGTTTGAACATTTTAGTAGGTATATTCTATTAAACTTCTCAGAATAAACTCACTAGCCTAATTTAGTTTTACAAGAGTTTTATACTTTCTGGCTGCTTACTATTTTTTCTTGACCAAAACCGCTTACTTAAATATTTTCAGAAAAGAAAATATGTTGTATAGTTCTATAAAACCTCAGAGAAGACTAATAGTTCATCCGTTTTTATTGACTTGTTAATTACAGTTTAACCTGGCAAAGCCCCCCTTTCTGGGGAATGTATAATATCCTTGAAGGTGGGGATGTTTTTGTGAGCGAAGCTTTGCTTTTGGTCAAAAATGCTGGATGCACATCTCTGTGCTGGATGGAGACCCTCAGAGAGGAGGGTGCCTCACTCTGCTGGAGATCTTTTAGTTTTCCAATTAGCAAAAGGTAGGGAGAAGAATCTCAGACATTTGTAGCTCCATGTAAGAAGACAAGCTTCTGTCCTAAAATACTCATTTTTCTACCTTTCATTGATGATGTGTAATTGACTTAAGTAGAAGTAGAAAGTGTGTTAAGAGAAAGGAGAAAGTGAGACACAATGGTAACAAAATTTATACTTGAGATATGTTAATCCTAGGCTGTTGTACCACTTTATAATTAACAAGCTCTTATAGCAACTGTGTAATATTTAGGTATTAGGTGACAAGTCTTCTATTTTCAGGCCAACAGCCTTGTACTGCACGTTTTATTTTATCTTTATTTTATCTTATTTTTGCTGAGGAAGATTCACCCTGAGCTAACATCCACTGCCAATCTTCCTCTTTGTCTATGTGAGTCACTGCCACATCATGGCCACTGATGGACAGGTGGTGTTGGTCTGTGCCCAGGGACTGAACCTGGGCTGCCAAAGCAGAGCATGCTGAACTTAACCACTAGGCCACTGGGGCTGGCCATATTCTATTTTGTTTTTTTGTTTTCACTTTTTTATGGTAAAAAATACATATATTTATTTGTTTATTTTTCAACTTTATTGAGATATAATTGACAAGAAAATTGTAAGATATTTGAAGTGTGCATCATGGTAATTTGGTATAAGTATACATTGTGAAAAGATTCCCACCATCCAGTTAATTAACAGCATCCCCTTATTTATTTATTTATTTGGTAAGAACATTTAAGTTTTATTATCTTAGCAAATTTCGACGATATAATACAGTGCATGAGTTATTTTAAACAATTGACAGACCGTGTCAGTTCAATACATGGCCTGATTCATGGTTTGGGAATCTCTAAAAAAGCAAAAATTGTAAATAAAAAAAATGTGGGTGGAATCCTAAAATAATGTTGTATTTGTGACCACAGTATAAACTGGCTTAGGAAAAAAGAACAAAAATTTTTACTTTATGGTTTTGTAGAAGATGAAAAAAAATTTTTTTCAACTCACCTTAAGAAATTGACACTCTGAAACTGGCTAGATCATGTGGGTCTGTTAGTAGCCACTCTCAGCTGCCTGAGGAGAGAAGTTCAATGAAAAGGTCTTGTGTGTATCAATCGGGACCCTGAATTCAGAGTTATGTCTTAGTATTATAGAGGAATAGGGTAACAAAATGATATTTGCATGGCATTAAGTGTAGTCTAATAAACATCATTATTACTAGGATTTTATTTTCTTATACCACTCTTTAAATCCATTATTTTAATTTTTCAGAGGAAATCATGAAAAATGGTGGAAATACACCTTGCTAATAATTAGCAAAGGAATTTGATATGATTAAAGTGACAAATGTTGAGAAAGATAAATTAGAGAAGAGGCCGATTGACACTAGTCTTGTTGCCTCACCTCTCTCTCCTTAATTTATGTATTTTGTGGGTATTTTCATCTTTGTGAAACTGTAGAACCCTTTGCCTGGTACTGTCGTCCTTACATGCCGGGTCCTTGTGTCCGGGAAGCATTTTTGAAATGAGAATGTGGACGAGGGTGCAGAGGTGGCAAATGCAGAGTAGGAAATGCGTGCCCTTTGCAGGAGCCTTTGGAAAAACAAAAATTATGTGTTTTTTTTTAAAGGATTTTGGAAAAGAATTGCCTCATATAGTTCAATAGAGTACATAAAAATTGTCTTTGCTTCTGGGTACCTTGTGACTAGAAGTAAAATTAGCCATTGAGTTAAGGTGAGTACCCCATCTGGGAAATATTAGTTGTTTACTTTATAGAACCATGTCTTTTCCTATTAAATGTCACTACAGATAGTATTCTCAATTTTGGTAATTTTGCCAGGGAAAAGCAAGAGGCATTGCTCAACTTGAATTTTATCATCGTTTTATTGAGCTATAAAATCTCAAAAGACAACAAAGATGTCCCTCCTGTGGTGCACACTCACTCTGTGATGCCTGTCTCAAGCCTGCAAACCCTGTTCTGAGTAGGATTAGGGTTCACTTACACTGTTGTAGTGAACTTCTTTGAAGACAAATTAAAGAACATGTTGTTCAAACTGGTGTTAGTAAAGGAAAAGAATTAAATTTTGGAAAGTGCTGTATGAATGTTTAGGATACAGGCTGTAACCTCGGTGTAATTATTAGGAGCATCTCAAGAGCACCAAGTGATGGTGGGGTGTTTTAGACCAGAGCTCTGAAACAGAGTGCTCATCCCCAGGGAATGAATGAGGAAGTCTGTGCAGGTAGACTTTCTGCCATGAGAAAAAAACACAACAACTCCTGTTTCGATGTTTTTTTGGTTTTTTTTTTTTGCTGAGGGAGATTCTCTCTGAGCTACCATCTGTTGCTAGTCTTCTTCTTTTTATTTGAGGAAGATTCACCCTGAGCTAACATCTGTTGTCAATCTTCCTCTTTTTGCTTGAGGAAGATTTGCCCTGAGCTAACATCCGTGCCAGTCTTTTTCTGTTTTGTATGTGGGTCACTGCCACAAGATGGCTATGGATGAGTGGTGTAGGTCCGTGCCCGGGAACTGAACCTGGGCTGCCGAAGCAGAGCTCACTGAACTTAACCACTAAGCCACGGGGCCAGCCCCTGTTTCTATGTATTTTTAAACTTCCTTCTTTAGTTTTTATTTTTTCTGTGTCATAATGTTCATGATATAATTAGAGCATACTAGATTTCTAATTCATAAATAAATATATATTTAAATTTGCATGCACAAATTGTTTTCACTGTTGCCAATGTTGAATCAAAAGCATTTAGAGACCACTAGTAGAGACAAATAGGCAGAGTGTTGAGGTTCCTCTGTGTATGTGTCTGAAGAGAGGAATTCAGCATTTGGCCATTTTTGTACAGGAAGAGATCTCCTGGCAAATTTTAATTTTATATTTATATTTATGTTTTAGTGGCTGGTTGGTTACCTTAGTGATTGGTATGGGCTCCTTCCTGATGGCGCTTTTGGTTCATTCACCAACAGTCAATGTTCTAGAGCTAAAAAAGGATCTGGGAGGCCACAGAATCACTCCCACACTTATTTTACATGTGAATAAAATATGGAGGGGCAGACGCACCCTATGTTTTGCTTTGTGTTTCCAGCCCTAGCTAAGTGTCAACCATGCAGGATGGGCAGAAAAGCTTGGTGAATAAATGATGGGAAGGACAGTAGCTAAACAGACCGCTATTGCTAAGAGTAGTGCATGCGGAGTAATCCTTCGTAAAAGGTGAGGAGAGAAAGTAAATTATTTAGCAAAGTGTCATTTACTTGATTTTAGCAATACCTATAACAGTTTCTAGTCAAATTTGTAGAGGTAAGTTAGGGTTAATGGCAAAAACTATATTTGAGAATTAACTGTTGATTTCCTGTGTTCTGTTTCTTAACTTTTGTCATTTTATTTTTCATGTGATGAGAAGTCTGGGTTGATGACTTGTTGAATCTTGCTTGCCTTATGGACTGAGAGCTAGAGCAGCTCTTCTTCATTAAATCTAAGAAGTGATATTAATTATATGGAAAGGTGTGAAACATTGAATTCTACTTATTCAGGTTTGCTTTTACAACTTGTTTTCCAAGTCCATGATTAAAAGAACATTAGGGGCCGGCCCGTGGCCGAGTGGTTAAGTTCGCGCGCTCCGTTTCGGCGGCCCAGGGTTTTGCCAGTTCGGATCCTGGGCGCAGACATGGCACCACTCATCAGGCCACGCTGAGGCAGCATCCCATGTGCCACAACTAGAAGGACCCACAACTACAAAAATATACAACTATGTACTGGGGGGATTTGGGGAGAAAATAAAGCAGAAAAAAAAAAAAGATTAGCAGTGGTTGTTAGCTCATGTGCCAATCTAAAAAAAAAAAAAAATTAGTTGACAAGTCTTCAAAATTGGAGGAAAGTCAAATAATTACCTAATTTAACACAATTTAAACTTCTTTTTCAACATGAGTGTCTCCTTTAATATATATTGTTAGGGTTATAATGGGTCATGCAAAGCAAGAAACACATTTTCACAGCTTGTTTAGAAGCTACCCAGAGCCCTTAAAAAAACTTCATAAACCAGGTTAGTTCCTAAGAGATAATGTGAATGAGGGAAAGCCAGATGCAAATTTATAATCTCACAAAGCAGTGTCCTCACATTGCCTACTTTTCTAAGAAAACCCAAAAATTTTAGCTAAAACTTTAGATGTTATAAGAAGTCCTCATGGTTAATATTATGAAAACACACTTTCCATCTGAGCAAAACATTTATTTAGCCATCCAAATGTATCTTCATCGAATTTTGATGAGTGAAATTCAGTATATTCAGCTGAATAATGAAATTTTCTTCATCTCACATGTAGTTATTGAATGCTTACTGGGTTAATCATACTTTATACTTAGTGCCTTATGCTTCTCTACATAGAAAACACAATTTGGGGCTTTCCCAGGTAAAATTCTTCTTCTGGTGCATTTACCTTTACTAAATTTTTACAAGTTTTCACAGTTCTATAATCATTGTTCATCGCATTTTTTAACTTGGAAAAAACATATTTGTATATCTCATATTAAGAATTAAATTTTCTTGGAATTATATTTTCAAAGTCATTATCGGAAATGCAGGTTTTAGTAACCAAACTATTCCTTTCCCTTATAACTGAAAATGTGACTCATTCCGTGGCGTGCTCAGAGCTTGCTTCATGGGAGGGGATTTTATTATGAAAATGTAGAAGTCTCTGTTGAAAAACCATGGCACGCTTTTTGTTCGAAACAGTTTATTGTAGTAGAGACCCTCTAGAAAACAGTTCCTGATGTTGCCTAAAAGTTTTGCAACTATGTCAGTGGCCAGTTATTAAAATTGGTATTCTTGAGCTCATCACTGACTTAAACTTTGCCAGGAGTTCAACAGATAACAAGAAAGTGATTGTTGAGAGGTGAATACTGAAGAACAGTGACTTTCACGCCAGTAATGCTCAGAAAAATCACTTTGATCGGAAACGCAGGGTTTACGTGACTCCTAGAGAGATGGATCATATTCATCATTCGTTCATTTGTTCTCTCAGATAGTGAGCACATTCAGATAGTGAGCACATATTGTATGGCAGACACTGTGCTTAGCACTTCCTCATAATGACTGCTCTATTCCCTGTTCCTACGGAACTGAATGTTTTAAATCCAGGAGCAAGCATTAAATTAAATAGAGAACCTTCTTCTCTTCCTGTTAGTTAGTTCTTCTGTTTGATAATACAGAAAATCTCTGCAAGAACTCTAATCACCCCTGACTCAGCCAGTGCCTCTCAGAGTACTCACGAGAGAATTGATAGCTATCTGCGTGATTAATCAAATGGGATTTGATCCAAAGGGTTCAAAAGTCCTAAGGACTGTGGTCAAACCAACAACTTATTTGACTTCTAGGATTCATGATGGATATATAGAAGCATGTAGAAATATGTGGAGAAAAAATAAACAAAATGTTCAATGAGTAATAGTTATGGCTTGGTGAGGCAGGCAGTAAATTGTACTTAATTTAATGAAAAAGATTCCAAATTGCTCTATATTGAGACAAATGTAGTTTCTAGGGATAACAGTTGTGTACCTCCTAGGCACTGTAGATTTCCATCCTTGTAAAGGATAAGTGAGTGAGACAATGTGTTGGTCTTTCTTTCTTTATGATCCTGAGACTGCCGTTTTTGATGGAAGTTTTCCTAATTTTAGATCAAGTACTGAGTGGGAAGTGGACAACTTCTTGAATGCTGAAGTGGAAAATGCCAAAATATAGGTTCAAATGTGTTTCATTTATGTGTTCGGATATAGATGCCTTGTGTTTTTCTGACTTGATAACATATGAGAAGCTTGCTTTAGCAGATGAGCTATTGTTTAATCCTAAAGTCATATTTCTAATTGTAAAAAAGAAAACAGAATTTATGTTATTCAAAGAGCCTCTTAGTTCTTGAAGCACTGAGAAAATGCTGCATTCAGTTACATTGCTTTATTGTAAAAAAAGAAAAATATACTAAAGCAGAAAATAATTTTTTCATATTAATGCAGGATAGCTTTGATTATTAAAAGTAAACAAACCAAAGAAACTGAAATGAATATTTGATATCTGAACTAAAATATTTATAGACCAGTGTAAAGAAATGGCCTCCATTTTCTTTAGAACAAAGTTATCTATCTATAGTCTATAACATCATTTTAGGAAACCAGAGGTGAGCATGGAGTTGATAACCTTAGCCCAGAATGGCTAGATGATTCTTTAAATCCAGGATATATCTTTTTTTTTTCTTTATAAATATTTTGTGATTCAGGAGCATCACAGGGAAAGATTAAGTTTAAGGGGGAGAGGGCACTGTATACTCAAATTCTTTAGGGCATAATAGGGCCGACTGCTGGAAAATGTTGGAATGAGGACCGAAGGAAGGTCAGGAGCCTCCTGCTAAAGCAGTGCTATCGTCAAAGCCACCTGTTTTCTCGGTAAGAACCTGGAGGGGCAGAGGCACACCATGTTTGGCTTTGTGTTTCCAGCCCTAGCTAAGTGTCAACCATGCAGGATGGGCAGAAAAGCTTGGTGGATAAATGATGGGAAGGACAGTAGCTAAGATCGTAGGTGACATGGACAGCCTGGTTCAGTGAAAAGAGCCTGTGATGGGGAGCCAGGCAGGCCTGGGTTTGAGTTCTGACTCAGCTGCCCCCTTTCCTATGTGGCCTGACACATGTCATTTTACCCTCTGAGACTATGGCTTCTCTGTTATAAAGGAGCAATAATTCCCCTTGGGGTTTTAGGGGAGCCAGTACAAACCTGTCTTTCACTCCTAAGTTCTGAACAGACTGTGAGAGTGATGACAATTGAATTATCAGCTCAATTGCTGGTAAAGGCGACTAGAGCTATGGCTTAAATCTGTGGGCAAATGGTCTTACTAATAGCCCTGTCCTAAATCAGTGGAAGTGTGAGGAGTAGGAATGTAACTCTCCTCGACGCCCACCCCCCGGGGCTTTAGGATGGAATGATTTCATTTAGGTAGGCAGCAGCCAGTCTCAGTTTCCATTTCTCTCTCTCTCAATCAGATTTTGAATATTTTGTAAATCAGCTGAAATGAGCATAGAGACTGGGTTAGGTAGGACTACCAGACCAAAATAAACGAACCTTCCAGGAAGTGCCTTCTGTGGCCTCATGGGCTGTTCTGCCCCCAACTAACAACTCTTTGGGACCAGATAGGAAATGGGCTTTCTTAATGATGAGTAGGAGGATTGTTGCCAGCAAATGTTTAGGAAACCCACCTGAGGAGAGAATGGGTTCCTAGCAATAATACCAGCCTGAACGTTTCCTGAGCTACGTTTTTAGTACTGTAATCTGCTACATGAGATTAGAGTCTGGTTGGTTTCCTTATTTAATCACCAAGGAGAAGAAGTCCAGAGAAAAATGGCGCCTTCTAAAAGAGGCTATCACATATCATGTGAGATTTAGGAAGAGACTTATTTCAACCACTTGGAAAAGTTTGTAAGATTACTGAAACCTTTGTACCTCCACCTATCCTGGTAATTTTTATTACCATCTGTCTGCTCTCCTGTAATACTTAGCCAGAAAGCTCTTAAAATGGAAAGGACTTGTGTGCGTATTTTGAGTGGCAACAAAGAAAATAGCAACGAGGTGACTGTTCCTACCAAGTGGGTGAGGAATTCAAGAGGCGAGAGTGGGTTGTAGCATCCTGCAGGCTGCATCCCAGGACTCTGTGGCAAGAGAAAAAATGATGGAATGGGGGAGTGGAGGTGGGGATAGGGAATATATAGGCAGTGAATCCAGGACAGAGAAATTGCCCTGGGTTCTTAATAAGCAAGAGACCCATGTACAGCTTTCCTGAATGTTAGCTAGACTAAAATTAATGCTTATGACAGCCAAGAAATTTTTTAAATGTTTTCTAATTTAAAAATAAAGCTACCTCCTTTTAGCAAGTTATCTTAACATTATAGACATTTTAATTTGTCTAAGAGTCTTGGATCAAGTGAATTGAGTAATGTGGAAATTAATTCATAAATCTTCGATATCAGAAAGCGAATAGGATTTGTGAGTTGTTTGACAATATTCCTATATATATTAGTTTTTCCGAGATCATTTGACTGTGGTATTTCATCTTAACAGTGGCAATTAAGAATGGGAAAATATTCCCCCTGCCACCCCAGGCTTAGAATCCGCTAAAACTTGTGGGATGAACATTTTACCCGAATGTAGACCGTTAGTGATTAAGCTAATTTACTCTTTGCAAACTGTGATATCCTGTTTATAAGAAAGAGGGCTTATAAAAAGTTATCTTGAGCATGAACTAACTTCTAAAATCAACATCTTGGTGAACTTATGTGTAAAGTGAGTCACAAGTATTTGGATGAAGATTTTCTGGTTTTGAAAGAGAAAGTACTTGGGATGAAATATCATTTTGGTTTCATTGAAATGGAAACATTTGCAAAATGGAATTTGCTGGTGAGCCTATCGTATACCAAGTTTCCACACACACTTCTTACATCACTTCTGTGAATTTGTGGAGCTGCATCCGCCATGGGCCAAGGCTTAACCATCACGAGATGCATTTAGCCTCCACAGTCCTTCCCAGAAATGATATTTTTAAAAATGCAGCACAAGGTAAAAATTTTTACAGCATTTTGAAGGTAATATTATTTACTTTGTAAGCTGTATTCTTAAAATTATTACTTGTCCCAAAAGAAAGCTGAACTGGTGTCTATTTGTATTATTTGCTCGATAGAAAAATATCCTCTTTTTACTCTAACCCTTTAATATTGGAAAATGTCATTGTGGGCAACTCACAGTCTAATTTATATACAGTAATGTTACATTCAAAATTTTGTATTTGATTTTTAATGTATACGTGCTGTTTATTAGCTGTTCTTCTGAATGTACAGCTTGAGTTTTTGTGAATTAAATACATCCACAGCCCCTGTTTAAGGATCCCCGGTCTCTGTGTTGTTGATCCTGAAATCCTCTCTCCCTCTCTGCCCTGTTAAGTGTTAGATCTGTATTTAAGGATCATGCTGAGTATCTCCACCTGTTTATACCTAAAGCCCTTCAAATCTATTTGTCCCAATGTGAATTACTTTTCTTTTTCTTAGTTACTGTTGCTTCCCCTGTGTTTCCTGTTCAATTGCTGGCAGCATTTCCCTAGTGAGGGTTCTAGTCATCCTAGAGCCCTTCCTTCCACTAATCACACCACCTAACTGGTCATCAGTCCCTGATGATTCAGCCTCTGAAATGCCTCTTCTTTCCATTCCAGCCCTAACTTGGGCACAGTAATTTCTTAGCTAGTTCAGAATGAAAATTTCTCGTGAAGCTTCTCTTTCAATCCTTCCTTCCCTGCCACTAGATCTTTTTGTGCATGCAGTCAAACGTGAGTGTAAAACTTCGCTGTATATAAACTTTTACATACTCTCCATTGCATCGGGAACAAGTCCTTACAACCTGACACAACTTACTTTTTCTAGATTCCTCTCTTCTACCCCTCTGCTCCCTGGCCCCCATCCACATGTAGCTTTAGCCACTACTGAAAGTCCCCTGAATATACTGTGTATTTTCACACTGAACTTTTCTCTGTTTTGATCCTCATTACTTAAAACTCACCTTCTATCTTCTTACTTTCCCCCTTCAAGATGTAAAAATCGCTTCTTCTGTGTCCTCTCATAGCACTTTTTATTCCTTTTTGTTCTCTCTCGATGTACCTCATTATGGTTAATAGTCTGTGTGAGGCTTTCTCAAGCTAACTTATGAGTTTCTCAAGGGAGATGCTTGCTTCCCTCTCTTGTGAAAAAAAGTAACTCTTTTGGGGTTTAAGATTTAATAAGAACACCATTAATATGCGCTGAAGTAGGGATGTGTTGAAATGTATTCGCGTTCTCATAGGTGCAGTTACTGTACCAAATGGATGGAGAAGTAACAAAGATTAGAGTAAAGCAAAAGATCTCCTTTACTAATATTTCCTTGAAAGCTAGGGATTTAAAATTGTGACAAACATGGGAATTCCTCTGAAAAGTAGGAATAATGAATGACTGACTCACCTGCAAATTACCATTTGTTCAAATTAGACCCATCAAGGTATTGTTTCTGGCATTTGTTACCAATCCGTTGTCTTGATGGCTTTAAAATAAGAAACACTTTCTGTCTGGGTTGGCATTGAATTGATGGGTCAGCATGTACTGATTGGTTGGCATGAATGATTGGCAACAAGGTAAATACACTACGTCAAATGCATACCAAAAATAAAAAATGCTGTCTCTGTCTTCTACTTGTTACAATAAAGATGGAAAGAGCAAACTGGTACACATGGATTCTGTAAGTACTAGACTAGTTGAGACAGACTGTAATAAACAAAAAAGAAACATTAAACAACGAAGAATCATTATGACCAAGAGAAGTAATGAAAAGTCTCATTAAGAACTTACTCAACTGATTCTTGAAAAATGGGTAAGGATTACATGAGTGAAAACAAGGAATTGCATATGAAGGAAATAACGTGGATCAATTGCTCGAAGATTTCTGTTTTGCAAGCCAAAATTCAGTTGAATAATTTCAGCAAATATCTATATTGTTTACTTTTATGAATATGAAGTTATTTTGTTCTGCTTTGTCTTTCTCTCACAGGTGGATCAGATATTGAATATCTAGACTTCTATAAGCCTGTCGTGTGGTTTTGGATCCTTGTAGGGCTGGCTTACTTTGCTGCTGTCCTGAGCATGATTGGAGACTGGCTCCGAGTGATATCAAAAAAGACAAAGGAAGAGGTGAGAATTAAGAAGTGTGTAAAAATACTCCTTTTTAGTTAATTCAGCAGAGGTTACTTTTAATTCTTCTTTTACATTCACATTTAAAAATATTTAAAGATTATTTAAAGTTTTAATATTTATATTTGGTGTGGATTTGCTGTATATGGTAATGGGAAAATATTTGAGTTATAATTCATTTACTTAACAAATATATACTAAACAACTTTATGTGCCAGATGCTATCTAGGTACTGAGGCTTATTTGTAATGGAAAAGGATGTAATTAGAAATATTTTCTTTGTTATTTCTTTTTTCCTTTTCCTTTTTTTTTCTTCACGGGCACAAAGTACATATTATTCTGTAAAGAAAAATACAATAGAAAATATTTGGGTCGAGATATCAATAGCATGAAAAAGTGAATGTATTGTATAATCTTGTTTTTTTTTTTTACTATATTCAATTATTTCCTTTTTTCTTATGTCTCTATAAATGCGTGCAAATGCACACGTATACACATGCATATATTCCCCCAAAGCTGTGTGCTTTATGGCCAATTTCCCAGTGTACAGATTTCACCTCTTCAAAAAGATATTCTTTTACCTGCTTTATACAGCTATACATATAAAAATGAACATTAAAATTTTGACCCATGAAATTTTGGAAATATTGAAATTTAAATCTTGATTTAAATATAAAACAGGGGGAAATTTTATCTTTACAACATTGGTATAGAATATTTGATTAAAGTTTAAAAACCTATATTATTAAAATCCAGCACTTGTTGTGATAGGACCAGCTGGTCCAAACCGTTAGCACACTTTTCCAGAGTAATGAGAGAACCGTCTATATTAGTCTGCTCAGCTGCCATAACAAAATGCCACAGACTGGGTAGATAAACAACAGAAATTTATTTTTTCATAATTCAAGAGGCTGGAAGTTCAAGATCAAGGTGCTAGCAGGGCTGGTTTCTGGTGAGGTCTCTCTCCTCAGTTTGCAGACGGTGCGCTTGCTGTGGCCCCACGTGGCCTTTTCCCTGTGCACGTGCGTGGAGAGAGAGAGCTCCGGTGTCTCCTCCTCTTCTTGTCAGGACACTGGTCCTGTTGGATTAGAGCCCCACCCTTGTGACCTCACTTAAGCTAATCGCTTCCTTAAACGCCCTGTCTCTAAATACAGTTACACTGCGAGTCAGGCCTTCACCATGTGAATTTTTGAAAGATTGCAGTTCAGGCCATAACGCCATCTTTTCAAATAAATTTAAATTTCAACATTAACTGGTTTATTTAATATGAAAAACAAGTTCTTATGCCTACTTATGAGTGATCTTCATGATTCTCAGCTGAAAGTATGAGATGTATCATTGGGTTTTCATGCTGTTAAACACTGGAAAGTACTAAACTATTTCTTTCTTGCAATGTGAATTATCTTTTTCTTGTAATGTGAATTAGAAAGACTCTTGGCTTCTACCTAGCGTTTTGAGTAACGTGTATTTTCTGGTGACTGCGTCTGTAGAAAGCTCATGTGACTTAAGGCCATGAGCAATTTTATGTGAGCCCTCCGCAGCTGCAGCTGCTCCAGACAGTTGAGCCAGCTGAAAGGGAATTGTCAGTTTGAGCCGATGTGTTTTTTCTATGTAATGCAATTTAGGGAAATGACAAAATTGGGTCACAGATTCAAAAGAGAACGTGAAGAAAGAAAGGGAAAGGACCTATAATTTATCTATAGATTATCAGGGCCAAACTTTTTATAAATGAAATACTACTAAAATGTCCACAGCAATGGAAAAAAGATCGTTAGATAATTTTAGTTTCGCAATAACTCACTAAAGAGCATAATTAAGTAAAAACCACTAAATGCATTCGAGCTGTCGTCTTTACATAGATGAACCATGCTGAGTGACTGTTCACTCTGTATTCCTTCGCCTCTGTACCTAAACCATTCCAGATACTCCAGCTTTGAAAAACTTCCCAACTGTTCAGAAGCAGCAAGGCTATTTCTGGCTTTCATTTTTGATGAATAAAAATGCTAAATATTTTTAATAACTTGGAATCTTCTCTATTAAAAAATGTAACTAGTACAGAATATAAAAAGTACAAAATAATATGTAGTATCAAATTTCCGAGTAATAATTCTAAAACACATGCTTTCCCTGAAGGAAAAGATTTTGGCCAGTAATAAGCCCCAGTCTTATATTATTTTTTCAGAAACAAATCTTCTTAAATCATATTGGTTAAGTATAAACTTACAGCTCTAGTCATATGTGGCCTTACTTCTGTTTTTTATGTTAAAGTATATTCTATTTCCAATGAAAACTAATTTTAATGAAAATATTATGTTTAGAAGTAAGGAAAAGTAGTTTTTGACGAACCTGCTGAATTAAACAGGTTGGTATAGCTAATCCATCTAAAATATTTGAAGAGGAAGTAGCTGGAATGACACCACATTGTTTCAGAAGTGTCACATATAATTATAGTTGATCTGCATTCCTCAAGGAAAATAATAATGACCTCAATAATTTTTCCATGAGACATAGGCATTTCTGTAAAAGTGTTTGTTTCATTATTTTTAAAGCTTTAATGGAGAATAGGCACATGTTCAACCGTAAGACTTGATATGACTAATTATCTTTTTCTATGAACCTGTGTACCCTTTTCTGAGGAAATGATGTTTCCATTTAGAAAATAAGGATTATTTAGGTATTCTGGATAATACAATAATACTGCTATCTGAGGCAGGTGTAATAAAAATAAAACATGCCCACAAAAGTCAGAAGGTAAATTCCTAAGCAGGCAGGGAATAGTGCATCCTTATTATGCCTAAACATACAGTAGTTCAGTTGGCTACTGTTTACATTCCTTGAGTTTGAAAGGCTTGTGATTTCTTTATAGTTCTTGTGTTGATGTACATGTTCCACAGAGTCTGGAATTCTCCTATCTGTATGTGAGACAAACACCACCACAGCCACTGCTACAGCATGCCAGTGTTGTCCGGCCATGTGACACTACAGCTGGCCACAATGAATGGATAACCAAGCGTGACTTCTTTACCTGTATTGTTTCTTTAGTCTCTGGAGACATTCATGCAAATGGAGACACTCATTTTAGTAAGTTCGCCTTATATCATGTTAAGAAGACTCCCTTTGATTGGGAGGCTCTAGTGCCCATTGAAAGACTGTCCCTGGAACTTATATTTGGCCCCAGCATTGTGAAGGGACCTGAGACTGTGGAGGGGCATAGTTTTCTTCTGCCGGTTACCTGGTGAGAGCACTTGGTCTTCTCTGAACTTGACTCAGGGTGGTGATGCCTCCCTTCAGTGAAATTGCTGGGGCTTGGCAACTCTTTATCTTAGCCTGAGATGGGTAATTAAAAAGCAGTTGCAACCTGGGCCCTGGAAAGGGTGCAGTAGAACACTTCATCATTTCTTATGGGAGAAGTGCTTTTAATATGAAAGGTTTTATATGCCATTTGAAATAGTTTAGACTTTGTTCTGAAAACCTTAGGGAGCCATTGAAGGATTTTAAGTGAGTGGAGTGATTGGTCCTGTCAACAGTGAAGAAGATGGATTGGAAACAAAGCTGGATGCAGGGAATTCAGTTGGGAGACATTATTGCGGGAATCCAGGTAATACAGAAGGAAGGGTCTCTGGTGGCAGTGGAATAGAGATGAAAGTACGGATTTCAACATTATTTGGGGGATCGGAGGAATAGGATTTGGTAACACATTATGTGTGGGCAATAGAAAGAGAGGATGACGGATGACGTTCATGATTCTAGCTTTGGATGGGATTATGAAACACAGGAAAATGAGAGATTCTGAGGAGACAGGAGGAATGAGAATGTCATTTTGGACATACTGTGAATGAGATGTGTTGGACATCCAGGTGGCTAATTCAAGTGTAGATAATTGGATATGCAAGCCTGGAATGTAGGAAAGATGGGAGCTGGAGAGAGAGTTTGGGTGGGTCATCACGACATACATGACAATGGAAGTTGTGCCTATAGATGAATTCACCTAATGAAGATTTGTAAAGTAAGTCAACAGTAGAGCTAAAGATGGAACCTGGAGTAACACTTGTGTTTAAGAGGGCGGCTGTAGGGACTGAATGGGATTGTTTAGCAAATAATGTCATCAAATAAATTGATTCATGGTAGGGTCTGTTGGAAGAGCAAAGGAGTTGAGGTTTTGGAGAGAGGATGATTAAAGTGATGGATCAGATTGGCTAAAGACAATAGGGAAGAAAAAGAATCCAAGGAAAGGCTGACACAGTAACATAAAATAGATAAATAAAGTAACTAGAATTCCCTATGAAGTTGTTCTCCAGGGGTGCCACTCCTGTAGAAAAAATCATAAATATTGTGCCCTGGAATTGTGCAATGCAGTGGGTATATCCTAAGATAGTTCTTTAAGCACAATTCCCAAGGGCTGCATTCACAGTGTATTTTATGAAAAGCCCTTGGAGCACAACTAATAGCAAACTCTGTGATTGGTGCCCCCTGGAGTTGACCAATGTAGCAGCCCTGATCGTAGCTACTGGTGGGCATGTGTATGTGGTAAATATGGATGGTGGGGTGGGAGATGAGCTTTGGAATGACAGTGTAATGTGGCAGGAAAGGAGGAAAAGACTGGAGACATAGAGACCAGTTAGGAGATTATGTAATGTCTAATTCATTCCTAAATCATTCAAAAACATTTACTAAGTGCTGCATGGTGAGCACCGTGTTGGGTTCTGGGAGTGACTCTTCATCTGTGGTCGTCTAAGGCTGATCTCTGTATTGGGTGGATTCCATTGGTGGTACATTTCTTTATTGATCTTTATAATATTTGCTCTTAGTTTTCTTCTTCTAGAGACGGAGAAAGGAATTTTGAATAAGAAGGCACTTAGTCTTTGATTAGCTCTTAAAATAGACTGTTTTTACTTTTTTCTTTTCTCTTTTTCCCTCCCTCCCTTCCTTCCTTTATTTAATCTTCTGACAGCTTATCAGACTTAGTAGTTGTTGCTTTGATTTCTAACATATTTGGGGGGGGCGGGCATTACTATTTAATTCAAAATTTTTCTTGGTATTTTTTGTTTTTGTTCTCTCGTGATACTAAAGTGGTTATAAATGACTTTTGAGGTTGAACTATGGGCACAATATACAGTGATTGTAAAACTTCTCAGGTTTATATTTTAGCGCATAAAACTCCTTTTTGGCCAAAAGGTAAGAATAAAATTAAATAGAGGCAAGCAATATCATGATGGGCTATTAAAAATAAGGCATATATAAAGGGCCCTTCTTTCTATCCCATGGGGAGGGCGGTGTCCTTCACTATGCTATGGAAAAAAGATCAGAGCAATCAGACTTGAGGTTCATCTGCTGGTCTGTATTTGGCTCTGCCTAGTTATGCCAAGGAGAAAGTGTCTTCTCTTTTCAGTCCCAGCCTTGGCTCAGCAAGTTGTTGCCTACTTAGTAAATAAGTGATTGGAAAGAAGAATAAAAATAAAATACCAAATAACTATATAAGACTTAAATTATACTTTGAGGCAACAGCAACTCTCACGTGATAGTACATGTCTAATTTCTAAATGAATTTTATGAACAGTCATTTCTGTAGAACCAAGACCCCAAATATGTCTCTACATAGTCTCAGTATTATGTTTCATACTATGAACCTTTGTGGGTCTAATGTTAGGAAGTTCCGCCAAGTCAAAATGTATGCTAAAAATAAAATTGGAAATGCCTCTCTTCTAGAAAACATTTCATTTCTTTTTTTTAATATTAAATGAGATGAAAATGAAAAGTGCTCAGCTGTCAGCTAATAATTGCTAACAACGAAACTGAAGCATAGGCGGTAAGGTGACTTTCTTGACACTATACGGCTAGTAAGTGGTAGCATCATTCATCAGCCCAGATGGCTTGACTCCTTGGCCCAGGTTTCGAGCCTTTTTGTGATGCCTCCTCCCACATGCTCAAAAAAGGTGGTTGTGTGCTTTAGTTATTGTCGTTCTTTCTTCATCCTTTTGTATGTAGGTAATATCGACATATTAGAAATAAGTACCCGAATCTGACCTGTCTGTTACTATGCAGCTACAGACGAGGACTTTGTGAGTTGAGTTCCGTAACTGACTGTGTTATGGTTCATTTATAGATCAGTGAAATCTTGAAACCTAACGTTTTAACAATTTTTAATGAATGGAAATGATTTTTATGATTTCTAAAATGTGCCTGGACTTAGAGCCCTTAGAAGTGAGATTTAGTTCTAGCTTAACTATTTACTACCTCTGCAAACTTCACCAAAATACCTAATCTCTCTGAATCTTCCTTTTTTTTTTTTTTATAAAGAAAGACTTAACTTCGTTTATGAGCCTGATGTAAAAATTCAGTGGGTAGAGCGTGGAATGTGGCTAAATGCTTACTAAATGCTTGTTCTTTTCCTCATGGATTTCTGAAGAAATTAGTATCAAATTATTGTCAAATTGAGTAATCCTGTAAAGCTCTTAGACTATCATCTATATATCATATATTGTTCTGTATAGAACATAAAAATGCTGTGAATGCTTATGTCTAAACATCTTGCCTGGTTGAAATAATGAGTAAAAACAAAAGAAAAGATAAGAAAACATTAAGGGTATGTATATTGCTAGTCTTTAATCACAAACCCAGGGTCCAGAATAGGCTAGGAAAAAGGTAGGTATGGGAATTTCAAACATGTTGGATGTTCTATGGACTTGAAAACTAGTTTCTGCATTAAATTTTCCTTAAATCTACCCAAAATACTATCTTAATTCTTTTCTTGAATTAGAGTCACAGATTTTCTGGTGTCCTGATGTGTGGACTGAGGTAGAATCCATTTGTATTTTTCCTTTTATTAAACTGAGAGAGAGTAGCTTGATTGCTACTTTAAAAAATAAAAACATGCAGGAAGATTTCTTTTTTCTCTTTTTTAGATTTTAGATGGAACCCTCACTATTTACAAATTGTAGCTTCTTTTTGCTTCAGGTATTTCGCAGAATGTCATGTGGTAATGGAAATTCAGAGTAATTTTTTCTATTCATTTGTACATAATAGGAAAATAAATTAAGTTAATAGTTTTTGCCTCAAAGCCCTTTATAAGTAAGTTCATTTTCCTTAGCTAGAGAGCACATTATGGGGATTTAATGAATCAAGATATAATGCTATCTGTCCCTTTTGACTGTTTTTATACTGTCGTCTGTTCTGAGAATTTGTGTTAGGAAAAGTGACCACCATGAACTTTGCTTTCAAAATTGTTTTTGGACTGTCTTCATCATACAAACCGAAGTATTGTGCTTGTCTGTATTCAGAGCTACAATCAATCACACTCTACAAAAAATCAAACCTGTTTTCCTGAGAACACAAGCAACTGTGTTTTCAAAGATGGATCAACAAAATGAAATTGTTTTCAGCTCCTCTTCCTAGATGGCTCTTTGTAAAAGCATATTAGTTTGTGGTCAGTTGGAGCTGAGAGTAGGGGGGACACTTGGAAGTTTGATCAGAGATCATTTGATCATCTTTTGTAACAAAGTATGGCGATTTGTTTACTGTTCAGTGGATAGCACCCTAATTGTAATAAGAGAATTTAGTTCTTCCTGCCTCCAACTTGATTTGAACCAAAAGAATGGCTTCCAGTTAATGATATGTGTGTATGCACATGCACGTGTACACACACACACACACCCCCAAGGAATATAAAATCTCCTGTTTCCAAACAAGGAAGAACCCCAGTTCTTCCTTCAGTAAAAACGTTAGTCATAAGTGCTATTCATGAAATATTTCCATTTGTCTCCCCTTCTGGACACCTGTTAGGATTGTACTTCCTCTTCTGCTGTGGTTGGTGAGCCATGTGAATGGTTCTAGCCAATGAGTTGTGAGCAAAACTGATGTAAGCAGAAGGGGAATAAGATTGAAGTGCACCTGTGAGCCCCTCAAGAGCTCCCTTGCCCTTGGGACAATGACTAGAGGAGATCATGGCGCTGTGTCAGCCTGGGTCCGTGAGTGGCCACAGTGAGCAGAGCCCGCTGCTGGCATGTAGGGACATTTGGCACGAGTGAGAGATTATCCCTTGTTGCTTTAAGCCGCTGAGATTAAGGGGCTGTTTGTTCTAGATTCTGTCCTCCCCTATCCTAACTAATCCAGCAGAACATAAACGTTATTGCTCTACTTCAAGGAAAGAATTAAAATAATAATAATAACTTGGGAGATTTAAACTTTATGTTCCATGCTCATATTTGGTGAATTTTGTATTAGTTTCCAAATCTCTGATGGGCTTAGGTATATTATCTGCATTTATATTAAAATATTATATTATCTGCATTTATTTTATTTAAGATTCGCTAGTGGTTTGATTAAAATAGAAGCATTAAGGAAAGAGTTGAAGTGAAATAGAACAACCTACTTTTTAAGGAAACTGGAGATGGGCTTTAAATTGTACAGCGACCAGATATTTGTGTTCCTATAGAAAGACGATCTCTGCTCTCGTTCAGAGTTATATTCTTGTTCAGGATTGGGTCCAATGATACTGAAACTGTTTTATATGTAAACTTTCCAGAAGTAAGTATCTTGAGCTGATGTTAAGTTTCCTAAAACCAATGCATCATACCGAAATAATTACAGATATGAAAGAGCAGGATATCCTTATATGACATTATTTTTGAAATTTATGAGGTTGAACTGTATGAAATTGTTGACATTCAACTATTTTTGACCTTAAGTATCACAATTTCATATGATGCAACCTAATATTCTAAGGAACTGTATTTACAAACCAGATTCTGCAAATATTATAATTTTCATAATATAATCTATATATTGATTATGACCTATACATTAGGCAAAATCGTATTTGGCTAGACATTTCTGGTATACTTTCCTTATTCATTACTTGGCTAAAACTTTTCAAAATTCTCTTTTGATTCTGTGTAGACTTTAGGCTGATTATCTCATCTCAACTTGAAAATAGACCAATTTGTTGTACTTGCATGTTCCACAAATCTGCCCTTGTTACACTTGTTACGTGTCGCTCCAGACTGTAGCTCCAGATTTCTCTCTTTGGTTCTCATCTGGCCTCCCAAAATGTTATAACTGCTTCTCCTAGTGCTGAAGCTCTTTCTGGGGCCACTTCACGCTGATCATGGATACAGACTCTCCACTTTATTCCCCATAATACAGCTAATAGGAGAATGGAACAATTTATAACTTTATGGATAAGTTAAGGGAATTACAGTACTGCTCCTAGGAGTCCATTGGTCGTCTTCTCAAAGGGTCCCTCCTTTACCTCAACCTCTGGCTTGGTGACATAGCGCAGGCGTCTGCTTATCACTCTAGACAAGTTCATTCTATTGGGTACTTCCCTCTCCAGAGGGCAGGGACCAAAACAGCAGAAGACCAGTTGACACAATAGTAATATGACATATACAAAATATGCAGATATACTCTCCCCTTTGGAGATAGCTATTTAAATTATTAAACATGATGCCAGATGTTTTAGTCTCAAGCAACTCCATTGGGAGTGCTTCCTCAGGTAAGGTTGTTCCTCAGAACAGAGGATAGGTGCTTGACTTACCTGTCTGTGATTAAACAAAGAAATGCGCTCACTAAAGTAGTAGCTTTCATATGGAAGGGGGTCCGACTCCTAGGATAAACCCTATCTCCAGAATCTCAGGATACTTATGATCCCTAAAATGTCTGGTTTTTTCACCTTTAGAATTGAAAAAAAAAACCAACACAGAAAGCTTCTCACACCTTCTAGCTGGTTATCTCTGCTACACATAGTTGTTCATAAACACCCTGGTGTTATTTTCATAGTCTCTCTATATCAACAAGCACTTAGTTATCTTTTGAGCAAAATATTTTGTATGAAATATTGCCCTAAAGCTAAGTGGAAAATAAGTCATATGTTACCATACGCAGGAATTTATTTTCAAAATTGGAGACTGTGTGTATAAATTTGATGATATTTTCATGGAATTTCTCACAAATGCCAAGGCTTCTAATGTGTTGATTGCCCTTTTAATTTCCTGGTACCTATTTGTGAGAAGCTAAGATATTTCTTTCAATGAGAGTATTTTTATACAATCTAGTGTGTATTATATGTATATATTTATACACACACATACACACGCACACACAGCCATGCACCACAAGTCATGCACCGCATAATGACGTTTTGGTCAATGATGTAGGGCGTGTACAACAGTGGTCCCAGAAGATTAGCACCATTGAGCCTAGGTGTGTAGCAGGCTATACCATCTAGGTTTCTGTAAGTACACTGTATGATGTTCACACAACGACAAAATTGCCTAGCGTTGCATTTCTCAGAATGTATCCCTGTCATTAAGTGACACGTGAATGTATATATGTATCTTTATATGTTCATCTTTATAAATATATGATATGTTCATCTTTATAAATATGTGAATATATACATATATAGATGCATATTATATGTTATATACATGTATTATATATGACTGTATATATGTTATCTTTCTATGTTCATCTTTCTAAATATATGACTATATACATATATACATACATATTATATGTTATATACATGTATTATATATATTAATCTTTACTCCTATTTGTGTCATTTCTACCCCACTTTGAGAGCCTGTTGGACAGATTTAGCCTAAATATGTTTGATTTAATGACTACAGTTTTGTGTTCAAAACATGTTTCCGAATGAGCAGTGAATGCTCCAAGGACATATATAAGCAGGGCAGGATAAAAATTGCTCTCCTGTTTTGAAGGCACATGGACTGCAACATGCGAGCTTTGTCATAAATGTGAACTGACCCAAAGGCAACATAGTCTGAGTATAGGAGAGAGAAGGATTTCGCCAAGTAGAGTTAGGGAGTGCTATGCCACCTGCAAAAGGTGCGTAGAACAAGTGGCTTCCTTCCACAAGCACTCATTGATTTGTTTGTTCATCAAACATGCTTTCATTGCTCATGGTGCATCAGGCATTTTACTAGGTATTGGGAAGAGAAGTATAAAAAAGTCACAGCATCTGCTCTCAAGGAGAAATTTACAGGTGAATGCTTATAAGCATGTACCAGTAATTACTAAAGGGTAGGTACTTTGGTAGAGCTACAAAGAAGATGCTTTGTGTGCAATGGTATGCATAAATGGAATGACTAAATTTAATTGGGTGAATTGGTTAAAATTTCGTGAAGAAGGTGACATCCCTGACTTCTCTCTTTCTTTCTCATTTTACATTCAATCCTATGGGATTGATCTGAAGATGTATCCAGAATTTAAACGACTGCTCACCTTCTCATCATCCTTTTCTGTTCCACAGTTAGCCCACACCTAGATTCCAAAATCTGGCTACCTGGTCTCCCTGCCTTCAGCTGTGCTCTGTGTAAAGTCTGTTCTCAACCAAGATGCCAGAATAATCCTTTGAAAAAGTGATAATATATTTTTCTGCTTAGAAGCTTCCCGATGTCTCCCCATTGTCCTCAGAGTAAAACATAAAGTCTGTAAAGTAGCATAAAAGGTTCTACGTGATCTCGTCCCCATTACCCCAACCTCTTCTCTTACTATTCTTTTTCCCCTTGCTAACTCTGCTCCAGCCTCGCTACCCACTTGCTCTTCCTCTCCTACCCCAGGCACACTCCTGTCCCAGTGCTTTTGCATGCACTGTTCCCTCCATCGTGAATGCTCTTTTCCAGGATCTCTACCTGGCTCCCTTCCTAATATCTTCCAGGTTTTCTTTTAAACAACTTCAATTTGTAACAATGAAAGTAATTTGCTATTCCAGAAACAGCTTTAGGGGAAAAACATCTTCTCTATAAAAATAAACTCATCAAAATTGTAAATATTATAACTATTTAGTTCTTCGATTTAAAATGCTCCTCCATAATACTACTCCTCCCTTCAGTACCTTTCCTGTGCCATCACATATTGAAGAGAAAACAGCATTACAGCAAAGCTTGATCGTTTAATTTAACATAAGAATTTGTATAATGACTTTTTTAGATCTTTGGCCTCAGTGGCCTTTCTTCTTTCACAGATTAAAAATGCTGCCTTGATAACCAGTGTTTGGGAGACAACATCTTCAACTTTATCATATCCCATCTTGTGGAATGAGGCCCACCCCTTGACCATCTCATTTCAAGTTGAAACTGCTCTACCCCCAGCACTCGTGCGTCTCCTTGCTCTGCTCCATTTTTTCATCATATTTACCAACCACTAACCTTCTATGTGATTTACTCGTTTATTATGTTTCATTGTTTATTGCCTATTTCTCTTCCCACAAGCTATTGTTCATAAAGGAAGGAATTTTTTTGGTTTTACTTCATCAAAATCCTGTAGAACAGTGCTTGGCATATAATAGGCACTCAATAAATGCTTGTTGAGTTGAATGAAGGAAAAAGTGTGGAGATAAAGTGACTCAGAGGAAGGAGTAGAATGCAGAGTTAAGAAGAATTTGGAGAGATCTAAAATAATGCAGGGAGTTTCTTTTTCATGCTTGTTTTTAAAGATTAGTGTATTTTGTACTTCCTCAGTGGTAAAAGAGGAAGCTGTGATTGGGCCAGCCCCGTGGCTTGTGATTAAATTCGCAGGCTCTGCTTTGGCGGCCCGGGGTTTGCAGGTTCGGATCCTGGCGCAGACCTACACACTGCTCATCAAGCCATGCTGCAGGGGCGTCCCACATACAAAATGAAGGAAGATGGGCACAGATATTAGCTCAGTGACAATCTTCCTCAAGCAAAAAGAGGGAGACTGGCAACAGATGTTAGCTCAGGGCCAGTCTTCCTCACCAAAAAATAAAGAAGAGGAAGGAGTAAGTTTTTCTTCTTTGTCAAATCAGAGATACAATTTTAATTTTGTTCACTTTTTTACTTTTCAGTAGAACCAAAGCATACTTACTTTGATGGTTTTTATTCATTCTATAATTGTTTACAGATACAAAATAAATTATAATTAGTATGAAGGGCTGATTAATTTCATAATTAAATAGCTTGACATAAGCTACTTAAAATTTTCAGTAAGTTAAAATTATTCATGTTTCAATTAAAAAAACTTGAGTAATTACTGGAAGATGTAGTACAAAGTGTGATGCCATCAAGTTAGAAACTAGTTCAAACGTGAGTCTCTAAGTGCAGCAAAATGTCAAGAAAATTTCATTTTTATTCCCAGTGTGATGATTTCTTGGAAGTTTTAATATTTTTATTGTTATTGCTGTATGTTTTATTTTATTTTAAAATAGTTAGTTCTTATTATTTCCCGCTATGTTAGTTTCCCCCCACCCCACCCCATGAGCAGCACTGCTTATAGCAGTTGATTCTATTTTAAGCATTATGAACATTTTCCAGAAAGTTTTAATATTTTCAAACTTTCTAAGCTATATAAAATTACAAATTTGCTGATCTGAAGGGCACTTATTTGATTTGAAAAGTAAAAGGTATGCATGAGTGAAGAAAAATGTAGGCTGGCAAGATGGGTTGTATATAACTGACAGGTTTCTAGAGAACAATACATATATTAATAGTATTGGATAAAGTGAAGAGAGTGCTTAGAGAAATTGTTTTCTTAACATGAAACTTTTAATATGGAGTTCTGAAAGAGGAACTGGTACGTTTTCCAAAATCTCCAGTTAGAAACTATAGATACCTCTAATGCATCATGCTAAATAATCTACTGCTTGTGTTTTGTTTGTTTGTTTGTTTATTTGTTTTGAGGAAGATTAACCCTGAGCTAACTACTGCCAATCCTCCTCTTTTTGCTGAGGAAGCCTGGCCCAGAGCTAACATCCGTGCCCATCTTCCTCTACTTTATATGTGGGACGCCTGCCACAGCATGGCTTGCCAAGTGGTGCTGTGTCCACACCCGGGATCTGAACCAGTGAACCCTGGGCTGCCAAGAAGTGGAATGTGGGAACTTAACCGCTGTGCCACTGGGCCGGCCCCAGCTCTGCTTGTGTTTTTAATTAGAAAACTTTTCCTTAAAAATGCTGGCTTCAAAATAGTTGTTAATTTCAAATAGCACAGGTTTTCTTCCCCTGTTGGAGCTTAGCAGGATTGTTCTTTACTGGAAATGGTGTGTCTGAGGTTCAGTTTGATCCGCTTACGAATTCTGAGTAAGCAGCTTTGAGAAAGAAGTCATACTGCCTTCCTCTGCCTTCAACAATCTACACACTAAAATATCCCCGGAACACTGATAACCGTTTCTGGCACTTAAATAAATGCTAATCTAGATATTTTATATTTCTGTCAGTATGGTTTTTATAATTTGAGAGGGAAACGTTTGGTGCTGCTTATGCTTGATTGGAATAAAAGTGTTCCTGGCTTTGCAATGTCATGTAGTTTAAAGACTATCGAATATGAAAATGTTTTACAGTTTTCTATTCAAGAGGGACTGGTGGCGCAGCGGTTAAGTTCGCATGTTCTGCCTCAGCGGCCTGGGTGTTCGGATCCCGGGTGTGGATCTATGCACCGCTTATCAAGCCATACTGTGGTAGGCGTCCCACATATAAAGTAGAGGAAGATGGGCACGGATGTGAGCTCAGGGCCAGTCTTCCTCAGCAAAAAGAGGAGGATTGGCAGCAGATGTTAGCTCAGGGCTAATCTTCCTCAAAAAAAAAAAAAAGATAGACAAAAGTTTTGTTGTTCTACATTGGACCAGTGAGAAAGCTCACAGCTTCGTGTAGTTCTTTTCAGGCAGTAGGAGAGTGATGCCATCATTAATGATGTTTTGAAGGAGGGCTAATGAAAAGTGACCAAGTTAGAGCACTGTTCTTCTTTTCTTTTCTTTTCTTTCTTTTTCGTTTTGTGAAGAAGCTTGGCCCTGAGCTAACATCTGTTGTCAATCCACCTCTTTTTTTTGCTTGAAGATTAGCCCTGGGCTGACCATCTCTGCCAGTCTTCCTCCACTTTGTATGTGGGATGCCTCCACAGCATGGCTGATGAGTGGAGTAGGTCCATACCCGGGATCCAAACCCCAGAAGCGGAGTGCATAGAACTTTAACCACTTGACTCTGGGACTGGCCCCCACTCTTCTTATTTTAAATAAGCAGATTCAACCTTACAGAAAATTTCTCTCAATTTCATAAGTATTGTAAGCTATGGAATTATTAGAAATGATGGTTATTGAAAAGTTAAATAATAACACGCTAAAGCGGGATCTCATAAAACAGTACTTCCTTAAAATAAGTAGAAGTGTTAGAAATATAAATTTGAAGTTGCCTCTAGAACCCCGACCTTGCCAAATAATCCTAGATTCTCATGATTAAAAGTGTAGGTTCTATACGTTGAAAGGACATAGCTCAAAAGTATTGTTTTAAAAGTTCTTGGGAAATATCAAAGTTGTAGAATTCAATATTTGATATTAAATGTTTAACCGATTTCGCCTATTGTCTATTTGTAGGTCTTTGCATGCTTCTCTCATTTAACACTGCCCATTGGGCCAGAAACAGCTTCAGACGTACACGTCTGCATTGTTGCCTCTTTGAACCTGTTTACTATTACAAATACACTCCATTGTCCACATTTGGCTCCATGAATAGCATGATATTCTTGTATATACTAAAGCTCTCGTGTAGCTGGGTATTTTGTCTCACAAAGTAATTATTTATATGGTTTGTCCCCTATTGGACAACACAGCCATTTGAAGAGATTTTTAAACTAGAGAAAGATGAATTGGTTAATTCCCTCTGCTCTTTCCCTGGAAGTTTCCACCATCCATTATTCAAAATGCACAAGCAACCAACTTTTACATCTGAAGGAAAAGAAGATAAGGAGGCTAGTGAGAGGGGAACTTGGGACTAGTTAAAGCGTTTGAGAGCTTTGTTATGAGCCCTGAAGAGGTTAAAATCAGACCCAGGCACAGCTTCCATCTCACTCCCTGTCTCTGAGCATCGGTTTAATGTAAGCGATAGTGAAGCTGGCTTTACTTAGTCAATATCAAATCAAAAACAGTAAGTAATGTGGCAAGATACCTGGAGAGGCATTTGGATTTGTCCCTGCACCTCCCCTGCCTTTTCTCACCTACCTGAATGTTCCCTGCCCCTTTAGTACTTGATGTATTACAGGCTTCATAAAATAACCAGACCAGGTTTAGTAGAAACCCATTATAACGCAGCTCTCTGTTAAATGGATACAAACAAAAATAGGTCAAATCGTGTTCTCTAAAGCATAAAGTGATATCCTAAGTGCTGTAGATGAAAGTCAGCCTGCCTCAGGAGATTAGCAGTGGAAGTCGGGGGGTTCCATTTCATTTTCTCTCGGTAGAGTTCTTTCCTGTTTATGTGGTGTGAGGAGATGCTTTGGACAGCTCCGACCGCCACAGGCCAGGGGTGGGGGTGTGCACATCAAGATGCCTTTCCAGAGACTGTTGAGAAGCACTTGGTGAAGGGCTATTCAATTATAGCTCTTTCACTTCTTTCACAGTAACACTTCCTATGTTTTGTCTTTACGTTCCTGAATTCTAAATCCATAAGCCATCGGTGGAGACAGCTGAGGAGACAGCTTCACTGCATTTCTGATCTGTATTTACAACACCCTGCATACTTCCGAGGTGAGAGGCCAGCCGTGCCTTGCTGTCACCTCCTCAGCATTTCCATTGCCCCTTCTTTTATTTTCTGTCTTTTCTTCCTATTTCTTAGGCAGCCTCATTACAGTTTGGCCAAGTTAATTGAAATACGGTGGCATGCTTGTGAGCCAGAGCATGTCCCGCGCAGTGAGCAGCATTTCTGTAGCACTAATTTGGCAGGGCTCTCTTGGGTTTGGGAAAGGCAGCTGGGAACACTTGCTTCCTGGGCAGTGAACACGCTGCATTATTCGACCCTCTCTGCTACTTTTACTTGTTGAAATCGAGTGGGGGAAAATTCCTGGTTTTGTATTATTTTTCAAACATACATGACCACTTTTAGTTTTTTTTTCTGAAAGTTGTTTTCTACACATTCATAAAAGAATAAGAGCGTGATTTCTTTTGTAGTCCAGTTTAAAGATGGCAATAGAAAGGCATCCTACGGACCAGGCTGTCCAATAGAAATAGAATGCACAATGCAAATGCAAGCCGCATATGTAACTTCAAGTTTTCTATTAGCCTCGTTAAAACAGTAAAAAGAAACGGATGAAATTAGTTTTAATAATGTATTTTATTTAACCCAATACATCCAAACTACTATCACTTTGATATATAAATGTTTAATAATGTAGAACTTATGAGTGAGATATTTTACATTCTGTTTTGTGATAAAATTTCAATATCTGGTGTATATTTAACACTTACAGCACATCTCAAACAGACTGGCTAACGTTTGAAGTGTCCAATAGCCAGAATGGTGGCGGCCACTGAAGTGGACAGCACAGCTCATCAGAATATAGATTATAGCTATGTTATAGAATATATACTAAGAATCTCTGTCAGTAAATTGTTTTAAAACAAAGCTGCTGCTTCTGTGCTAATGATGTAGATTGTGTTTTTCCTTCCGGAAATGTTATTGTCCTTCATTGATATCATTTCAAGGAGTTAGAAGGGAGAAGAGTAAAAGGCCAGTTGCAAAGGCAGTGCTATGAATGTAGAAACTCCCATTACTTACTCTTTCCCCTATCTGAAGCAGTTCTTGGAGAATATCTTTGAGCTTTATATTGCTTTTGCTGCCTCTGCATTTCATCTAATGTGACAACGTGAACAGCTATACGTGGATCATCAATTACTTCAGAGAATTTCTGTAAATGTCGACCACCCACACCCATGCAATTATACATGGGAGAGTTTACTCTGTAAGAGAAATTTCTGGAAGTAATTTCCCCTTTGTAAAAGAAGTTGGAAATATAATTTTCCTGGCTCTGCTGAGACCATAGTGTATATTTTCTCCCACATTCCATTATGCAAATTTTAAATGTGATAGATATTTTTAAACTGATAGAGCATATATTCAGAGATAAATGCATTAACCTCTGAAAATAATAGCAACAAAGAACAACAAAATGAGGACTTACTCTCTTCTCACTTCTTCCTTACTCACTTCTCATCGCCTTTTCGCACTCTAAAACTCTCCAGCTGCTCCCGTCTGTAACTTGCACTGACACTGATTCTGGTAATGCATCTGATCAGAGACTGGTTTAGCCCTGGAGCTTAAATAACTTTTTCCTTTGACTTCCATGGAACTAAAGAGTACGTATCTGGCACTGCTTGGAACAGAATTTCCAATATGCTTACATTTCATGTATACAAACTGGATTTAAAGGCTTTAAATTTTAAAACAATCACCTTTAATTTCAAGAAAAAGCAGCTGATTTTATCTGCACAATTCAGTTGTTTGAAGTTCTATGGGGCAGCCACGATGTTTCAGGCACTGAGATTGGTGCTGGAGCTAAGATGACACAGTTAGACACAGTCTCAGGCCTCAGTGGCCAGTGTCCAATAGGAAACATGATAGCCAGAAACCAGTAGGCACAATAGGATACATGGCTATCAAAGTATGTACATATAGTGTTTGAGGGAACTTGTAGGGGTTGGGAGAGTATAGAGGTGATGCTTCGTGGAGAATAGCTAGAATAGTGAAGGAAGGAGTCAAGAGGGACCAATGGACTAAGACACTAATGGGCCAAGCATCTGCAAGGCTCAGTGAAGTCACAACATAGGATAACAGTGGTAAGAAAGTAAAAGAGCCAGAGAGATGGGAGTTATGGTGAGACTAAAGACGTGAATGGGTGCTGACCTACAGCAAAAGTTAAACTGCTACGAAGGCTGGAGGGAGAGTTTGGTGAGGCTGTTGTACTCAGTGAGTCATTCACATGGAAGCTGAAGTTCCCCCAAGAGGATGGCAGGAGCTGCCATGCGGGGAATACCTTGTAATCAACCACCTGTTTACCATCTCAAATTAAACAGGACCCACCGGGATTGTGATAGCCCCATCCCAAATGTCGTTCCCCTCTCGTGTTCCGGTTTTCAGCACATATCACTTAGTATCTATTCATTTGCTCATGCCAAAATCTTTCCAGTCATTCTTGATACTTTCTTCTTCCTCACCTCCATGGCTCATACAACACAAGTTCTGGTGACAGCATCACCAAAACACATGTCAGTGCCTTTCTCTA
Organism: Equus quagga; assembly: GCF_021613505.1. Lineage (NCBI taxonomy): Eukaryota > Metazoa > Chordata > Mammalia > Perissodactyla > Equidae > Equus > Equus quagga. The sequence goes on along the minus strand of NC_060279.1, from coordinate 21,063,353 downwards.
CTCTCTGTCTCCATACCACTACTTTGGTTGCATGTCTCCCTACCTCCAACTACCATATTAGTCTACCTGGTCTACCAGGAGTTAGCATCCTAACTCGATGTCTTCCTTCTCTCCTCACCTCCCACCAATCCATTTCCTTTCTCCAATGTCTCCCAGATTTTTATTGTGAATCTTTATTAATAAAAAAATTGGGGGCATGTACCTCCACTGTATGCATGTTTTTTATAAATTACAGACCCGTACTACTGTGTTCCTATACCAGTACATTAGATATATATTTAAAACATATGCAAAGATAGAAATGTTAAAAGACAAAAACAAAGTAGTTTTAAATGCTTTAATTGGACTTACTGATAATAGAAAAACTTTTTTTGCTCTCACTAAAAACTAATAATGAGATCAACATGATTTGTATGCTCCATTACGTTTTCAGACCTACATTTGACACCCCATGTTATGGGAATTCCTGATTCTGCTTCATGGTGCATTTTATTTTGATTCTTGATTTAATGGCTGAGTCTGGAAAAGTTAATTTACATAGCTATATAGATCCAAATGAAAGAATTACATTTTTTAATTTTTGCCTATTCAACGTTGTACTTGTTTTTCTGTATCATTCACTAGTTGTGCAAATGGTTTACTTAAACGAGGGAATATCCATCTTACTGATGTCAAACTGTTGTTTTAAAGGTCAGTCCATGTTCAATATCCACTGAAGCCCTTTGTTTGGGAGATTTTTCAACAGTTTGTAAAATCCTTTCAAGTTTGCTACAAATTAAGACGCGATTTGATAAGCGGCATCCCCTTTCTGTAGACAAATGTAGCAGTGACATTTCCAAACACCCATTTTAAAATTTTCCTTCCATTATCCACATTTAAAAAATGTTTTGAACAGCGGTTCCCATCTTATATATCTTATATCCCTTAAAGGCCTAGATTAAATGGGTTGGTTTATTTCAAAATATCTGCCAGATGGCATCCTACAGAAAACATTTGTCATCACAGAGCAGATCATCAAATTTTAAGAAAGAAAAATGCATAGGTGATCTTTAAGTGTTATGCCATGAGGTAACCAGTATGTTGGTGCCTAAGATTTTCATGGTCACACCTCCTCTTATTACTATTTCAAAAGTTCTACTATTTAAAGATCTTGGTTTTATAAAAGCAAACACATTGCCCGTAAATTCAAATACACCAGAATATGCTGACAGCAATGAAGTGAGGGAGCCCCTGTCAGTCTTCCCATCATGGAAATCCTTCTCTTCTCTCGGCATTCCTCCTTGGACCACAGGGACCAAGTGAGGGCACTAGTGTCATTCCATATATTAAATATTAATTGTAGCTTAATAAAAATAAAGAAAAGTAGAAGTCCTGTTCTTTTCTCTGCACTCCCAGGTGCAGCACATGTGGTGCATGCACAGAAACCAAAACCCAGGAGCCCACCCAGTGGCGCAGTGGCTAGGTGCGCACATTCTGCTTCAGCGGGGTTTGCCAATGCGGATCCCGGGTGCAGACATGGCACCGCTTGGGAAGCCATGCCATGGAAGGCGTCCCACGTATAAAGTAGAGGAAGATGCGCATGGATGTTAGCTCAGGGCCAGTCTTCCTCAGCAAAAAGAGGAGGATTGGCAGCAGATGTTAGCTCAGGGCTAATCTTCCTCAAAAATAAATAAATAAGGGGCTGGCCCCGTGGCCGAGTGGTTAAGTTCGCGCGCTCCGCTGCAGGCGGCCCAGTGTTTCGTTGGTTCGAATCCTGGGCGCAGACATGGCACTGCTCATCAGACCACGCTGAGGCAGCGTCCCACATGCCACAACTAGAAGAACCCACAACGAAGAATACACAACTATGTACCGGGGGGCTTTGGGGAGAAAAAGGAAATAATAAAATCTTTAAAAAATAAAATTAAATAAATAAATAAATAAATAATTTAAAAGAAAAAGAAAGAAACCAAAACCTAAATTTGTTAGTTATTTTCTGCTTTAGATTTTTCAGTTGCCACACATTGCTCTGAGAATAAAGTTCAAAATCTTTCATTTAACATGAAAGATGTTAATTGAACATCTTTTTGGGCCCTGCCTACCTCCCGAGTCTCATCTTGTGGATTCATTGGAATCTTGTCACCTGGGCCTTCCTTCAGCTCTCTGATTATACCAAACTCTTTTTCACATCGGTCCCTACCCCACCCACCTGCTCTGCGCTGGTCTAGAACACTCTTCTCCACACCCGTCATCTTGATTATGTGGCTCTCAGATTAAATGTCACATCTCTCCAGGCATCCCATCTGACCCCTCCAATCTAAATTACTCCTCTTCCTTATATGCTCTCATCATGTGTTTTATTACTTTGCCTTATTTGTACTTAATCGTGATTTGTAACTATGTATTTATTTGTGACATTATTTGCCTGTCTCCCCCAGTAGGCACCATGAGGGCAGTAGCTTTTCTCCCAACCCATTCCAGTAAGCCTTTGCATGACACTCTTTGTCTGAGATTTACGGCATTCTCTCATAATGCTCTCTACCATCCTCTTCTTTGTTATCTGCCAATCTCCTTTTAACACTCCAAAATTCATTTGGCTCCTAGGACATTTATTCAACAAAGATTTGTTAAGTGCCTACAGTGTGCCTGTACTGTGCTAGGCAGTTGAGATAAAACACTACACAAAATGAAATTTATAAAAAATATTGCTTTGAGTATCCTTCCACTTTTAAAAATCAAGAGTCCATTTATAGAAATGCGTGTTGAATTTACTTCATATAGCAGGGGTCCATAGCCTTTGCCGGGTCACGTACTCTTTGAGAGTTTGTTAAGAGCTCTGATCTCCTTTCCCAGTAAGAAATGCACGGTTCCTAATGGTGTATATACAGTCGTAAGAAGTTCACATAGCCTCAAAAGCTCCTGGTTGGGTAACACTTCCTAAATCAATCGTATTATAGGGTACCAAAATATTTACATTCCCTTCTTAAAACTCTGGGATAGAGGGAGAGGAAAAGGTGAAATGAGGAATAAAGCAGAGAACTACAATTTCTGTCTCTGGACGAGGAAAAGGAAGTAGGTTGGAGGAGAAAACTTTTTCTCATTGCTCCCTACTATTGTAGTTACAAAGCACTGGTCCAGGGCAGGGGTCTTCACACTTTTGTGCGCGAACTTCCCGAAAGTATTTTGAAAAGCGAGGTCTGTCCGTGCATATTTTTAAATTAAAATCTAAAATTCTTCATTTTAGGTCAAATAGTTACAAAGGATATGACTATCAGTGAACTTTAAATACTGACATTTGACTATTCTATATCTCTTTAACTGTGCCACTGAGATATAAATATCACAGTAATTGATACCCAACGTAAATCTAACACATGAAAAAGCTCTTCTCGCTGCCTTCTGTCAGATGGCACACAATTTCAATCTGTCCCATTACTGGTGATGTGAACTAGATCACATAAAATACTGGCTGCCAGGCTCCTCCACTGCAAAGTTAACTCTTTTCCCTGTGTAATTAATATGTATTTGGTGGGGAGGTACTTTGAGATTTTATGGTTGTTGCTTTCATCATCAAACTCTCTATTCATTTACATCAGGACGGACTCGTGGATTTCAGCTGTAATCAATGGGTTATAATCTGTTAGTATCATCATTTATTTCGATCCTCTAGTTGTCCCAGTCTTGGCCAGTGGGAGACCCTTCAAGCTGTCTTTTGTGTCTTTTGGCGTATCCCCATATTTTCTTTTTTGAGGAAGGTTAGCTCTGAGCTAACATCTGCTGCCAATCCTCCTCTTTTTGCTGAGGAAGACTGGCTCTGAGCTAACATCGGTGCCCATCTTTCTCTACTTTATATGTGGGACGTCTGCCACAGCATGGCTTGACAAGTAGAGCCTAGGTCCGCACCCGGGATCTGAACCAGCAAACCCCAGGCTGCCGAAGCGGAACATGAGAACTTAACCGCTGCATCGCTTGGCCGGCCCCTGTATCCCCATATTTCTTAGGCAATTCTTTACCCTCTGACACAATAAGATGTTCCAGGTTCCACTTATAATTTCTTGGCTCTAGTCCTATAATCATTTATTTCTCCAAGGATCCATGGTTTCTTTTAGTGGATAATGGTATTTAGAAACAAAGATTTAGATGCTCATTGCTAATGGGGTTATCACTGCTCCCAGGCACTCTGACTAGACAGAGCTAAGGAATATATTTTATATTCCTGCATATACACATTTCCATCTGTATTTTATATCTATCTATATGTCTTTAAAACCATGAGTTCATATTGATATCTCTAATTCCAATCCAACACGAGTTCCCTCTAGTTTTCTGCATTTTTGTATTTGTAATTTCTTTCCCTTACAGTGAAATACCTGATTCCTGTTATTCTCAGTATGTTATTTGATCAATATCCTTGTTTGTAGCCAGCCTTGAGCTACCACTCCTGCCAGTACCCCCAACCCTACAGGGATGCCCTCCCCACGCTGCTTGATCTCCAGCACTAGACGCTGGGCCTCCCTTGTGTGGGTTGCCCTCCTCACCCCACTCAGGCTCTGATAGCCCACACTGAGGTGTGGGTACTTGTTCAGTACTCCTGTCATGCTGATGTAACTCTGACATTCTACTCTGGCACTACAGCCCCCGCCCCAAACCTGCCACACTGATGCCTCCTTGGTTCTGCTCCACCTAACTGCTTCGGGGCTGAGTGGGTTTAGGAAGGAAAGTGGAAGAGGAAAGGAACCAAAACCATCATTTAGTGAACAGGTCTCGTATTTCTATAGTGAACATAAAATGCCCTTTTGTTATAGGTAAACTACTGTTAAATCTAGGTTTCCTGAATGAGTTTTGAAACATTATTAAATGTTTTGATTTTATTAAGTGTATAATGAATATATTTTGTGGAGAATGCTTTTAAGCTTTCAGCCTACCCTTTCATTCAGTTATTACTTTGTGTGTGTGTGTGTGTGTGTGTGTGTGTGTGTGAGGAAGATTCACCCTGAGCTAAAATCTGTTGCCAATCTTCCTCTTTCTGCTTGAGGAAGATTGTCCTTGAGCTAACATCTGTACCAGTCTTCCTCTGTTTTATGTGGGATGCACCACTACATGGCTTGACAAGTGGTGCCAGGGCCACACCTGGGATCCGAACCCGCGAACCCTGGGCCATCATTGCAGAATGCACAAACTTAACCACCATGCCACCTGGCTGGCCCCAGAGTTATTACTTTTGACTTGGTATTCTTTACACAGCTATGTGCTTTTCAGAACTTAAATAACAAACAGGTGATTACGCCACCATCACCCCCCCAATCATAGAGTTTGCACACTGTACTGACAAATATCTAGTTACTATTACTCATTCATATAAGAGTGTGTGGAATTTTATAAAAAGTGCATAAATTATTTTATATTGTATTACGAATTTTAATATCCTCATCTTTAAAATGCAATAAGATGTTATAAAAGTTGGATGAGCTCCATAAAATGAATTATTAAAGAAAGCCCAATACCAGAGCAGTTGGGAGAATTTCATGGGTGTTCAGTGACACAGTGCCAATGTCTCACTACGGTGACAAAAATTAAGAAGTTGAGATTGCTTTACAACAAGTGAATGCTTGATTTTGCAGCCCCCCCATCATTAAGGCAGTTCACATTATACATAATACTTTAAATTTTTAGAAGAAAGATATTATTTAACATCTTGGTATTAATATTAGTATTATTATTTTTCTTAATATCATTTCTATTAAAGCTATTGTACTTAATCTTTGCACAGTTATGTTAATATGTGTGCTATTAAGAAGTGGAGAAACTACTAGCTAAAAAAAGCAGTTTAGATTAAGGAGACCTTATGAATATTACATATACTTCCCTGAAAACCAGAGAAAAGTGTCAGGTACTCTTAACATGACACTTAGTAATCCATTTAGTTGTGTTTTTTGTAACCTGGTCAGTAAAGAGAATGATTTGAATTGTTCTTTTTAAAAGCACAGTTCAACAGTACAATGAAATGTCAATACTTCAGCAAACGTATTAATGATAATTGTCAGGAATTATAGTCTAGGCAATCTCTGAAATTGGAATGCAAAGTAGGCTTCAAATTATTTTTACAAATTTAACCAGAGGGATGTTTTCAACTCAGCTACCTGCTGTTAATATTTCACTTTCTTCAAGTCATGAAGGTATATAAGCATCTGAGCCCTGAGAAAAGTCTATTAAAATTCCACTGTCCAAAGGGACAGGAAACAGCAGTGGTCAAAGATGAGAAAAACCTTTTTAGTTTTATTCTTGGTGAAGAAAATTACTTAATGGCCATTAAATCCTAAATGCTCAGCTTTTCTTCAGGACAAAGTCTCTCTATCCATGGTATGCTGGCCACATCAAAAACAATGATTAGAGCTGCACATTGGGGGTACTGGCAGGAGTGGTAGTTCAAGGCTGGCTACAAACAAGGATATTGATCTCTTTTTTAAAGAGAAGTTGAAGCTCTTCCAAGCATTATCCAATACCTAGAGATGGCTGTCGGTATTTGGAAAAACCTTATGAAAACCTTACAGAGTTTCCGATAGAAATTCCTCATCCAGTTTGACTCCATGAAAAGGACTTGCTTACCCACAGTAAGTTATTATTATTCATAGTTCCTTGAGTAGTACATGAGAAGAAAAAGTAAAGCCAATTAGAATAGAAGATATAGATAAGGCAGAGTAATGTCTGTAGGGAGAAAATGACTATCAAAGATTGTAGGACTGCAAAAAAAAAAAAAATGGCCTTGTACATGAAGTGAGAACAAGAAGGGAGAGATTGAAGGGAAAAGACTGCTGGAAGGGGATTTGAGAGAAAGACCATTTGAATTGCTATCTTACCACAGTGGATTGGCAGCGTTGCTCTTGCCACATTTCTAAATCATACGACCAATTTCCATTCTAAAGTAGCTGCCTGAAAATAATTGGAAAAAAAGGTTGCTGAGAAATTTATCTTTAGAAATAGATGATTTATAATATTAGCAAATTTTGATTATTACTCATCTATTAATGACCCCAAACCAAAACTCTGTAAGAAGTATTGTAGAATTTCAAAGCTATTGGGTAGCTGGGGAAAATAGGACAATTATGATGCTGGATGAGAAGCTGAAGCAGAGAACACCAGGTTTCCCAATTTAATGGAAATTTACAGAAGGGCTAAAGACTTGTTCAGGAGGACAAAGCTTGGGTGGCTCTGAAGGTCAAAGTGAAATAGAGAGTTAAGGTAAATAAACAGATAATTTAGGTTAGAATTATTCTAAATTTGAGCAATTTCACAGGTTCGTCTAGCTAAATTAAGCAACAGATTTAAAATGAACTAATGTTCAACCTCTTGGTGATTGTTGAATTTTATAGAAAACATTACTTATGCAACAGCATGGTTTAAAATTGTAGCGCTTCTTGCATATTAGTTAATATTCAACAGTGATATTTTGGGTAACCCCAGCTGTTGGGGAGACAGTGACTTCTGCCATGTGGAGAAGACACTTTCAGATGAAATGCACCCTGAAATCTATTCTCTTATCAAAAGTCAGGATAGGATGCTGTCTTGCTGTCACAGAAACATGCTTCAGAAACAGATCAGAGAGAAAAAGAAAGTATAAGGAGGTGCTGCTCCTCACAAATCAGCTTTACTTTCGTGGAAGAACTCGTAGCTGGCATTTTGCTGAGTTGTTTGGAGGAAAATAATCTTAGAAATGCATTTGATAAAGACCAAGCATTTAAAAGACCTGAAATTTTAAAAAATTTTTCAATCTGAGAACTCTGAAAATTCTCTTTGGGTCGTGCTGCACTTTCTGTTACTGAGAAATGACTACTCCAGTGGAGACCGACCTGGAGTAAGTAATAAAGTATAATGAATTATACTTTGGTAAACAAGCTGGAGTTATGGCTCAGACATATAGACTCAAACATTCTCAATCACTTTTTTTCAGAACTTTTTATTTTTTAATTTTTTTATTGAGGTGTAACTGACATGCAACATTATATTAGTTTCAGGTGTACAATATAATGACTACATGTTTGTATATATTGCAAAATGATCATCACAATAAATCTAGTTAACATCTGTCATCATACCTAGTTAATAGAGTTTATTTTCTTGTGATGAGAACTTTTAAGATCTACCCTCTTAGCAACATTCAAATATGCAATACGATATTATTAGCAATGGTCACCATGCCTGTACATTACATCTGCATGCCTTATTTATTTTATAACTGGAAGTTTGTACCTTTTGACTTCTTTCACCCATTTTGCCCATTCTCTAGCCCTTGCCTCTGCCAACCACCAGTCTGTTCTCTGTGTCTATGAGCTTGGGTTTTTTTTTTTTTTAGATTCCATATGTAAGTGAGATCATACAGCATTTGTCTTTCTCTGTCTGACTTATTTCACTTAGCGTAATGCCCTCAAGTTCCCTCCATGTTGTTGCAAATGGCAAGGTTTAATTTTTTATGGCTGAATAATATTCCATTGTTTATATATACCACATTTTCTTTATCCATTGATCCATCAATAAACACAGTTGTTTCCATATCTTGGCTATTGTAAACAATCCTGCATTGAACATAGGGGGTACGTGTATCTTTTTGAATTAGTATTTTCATTTTCTTCAGGTAAATATCCAGAAGTGGAATTGCTGGATCATATGGTAGTCCTGCTTTAAATTTTTTGAGGAATCTCCATACTGTTTTCCACAGCAACTGCACCAATTTCCATTTCTACCAACAGAGCACAAGGGTTCCATTTTCTCCACATCCTCTCCAACACCTGTTATTTCTTGTCTTTTTGATAATAGCCATTCTAACAGGTGTGAGGCGGTGTCTCATCTTGATTTTTTTTTTTTTTTTGGTGAGGAAGATTGGCCCAGAGCTAATATCCATTGCCAATCCTCCTCCTTTCTTTTTTAAAGATTGGCCCTGAGCTAACGTCTGTTGCCAATCTTTTTTTTTTCTTCTTCTTCTCTCCAAAGCCCCCCAGTACATAGGTGTATATTCTAGTTGTAGGTCCTTCTAGTTCTACTATGTAGGACGCCACCTCAGCATGGCTTGATAAACAGTGCTAGGTCCACACCCAGGATCCAAACCAGCGAAACCCCAGGCTGCCAAAGCAGAGCATGTGAACTTAACCACTCGGCGGCCACAGGGCCAGCACCACCAATCCTTCTCTTTTCGCTTGAGGAATATTCACCCTGAGCTAACATCTGTGCCAATTCTTCCTCTGTTTTGTATGTGGAATGCCACCACAGCGTGGCTTGATGAGCAGTGTGTAGGTCCACACCTGGGATCTGAACCTGCAAACTCTAGGCCACTGAAGCAAAGCACATGAACTTAACCACTATGCCACCAGGCCGGTCCCTTATTGTGGTTTTGATTTGCATTTCCCTGATGATTCGTGATGTTGAGCCCCTTTCCATGTACCTTAGGCCATCTCTGTGTCTTTGGAAAAATCTCCATTCAGATCCTCCACCCATTTTTTAATCAATTGTTTGTTTTTTTCTATTGCGTTTTATGAGGTCTTTATATATTTTGGATATTAACCCCTTATCAGCTATATGATTTGCAAATTTTTTTCCTGTTCCATAGGTTGCCTTTTCATTTTGTTGATGCTCAATCATTTTTTTCTTTATAACATTAAAAAGTGAAGACTCCTTCGCAGTATTTTTTTACTTTGATACCTAGATAAGAAAGACTCCCAGTGGCAATTGTAGTCCAATTCTGATATATGTGTTAGTCATAGAGAACTCTGCCCTCACAAGGTTGATTTAGGGCTGAGTATGCTATACACTGAATCTACACGGGTAATATTATAATATCAGTAAGGGAAGATTTAAAGGGAAAAAACTCAAAAATTTCTGCAACATAAGAAAATCAGCACTAAGCCCAGCACCTGGTATGTAGTAGATATTCAGTAAGTGATCGTTGAAATTCACAGTTTCTATTTTTGTGTACTTTTACTTTTAATATCCTTACCTTATGCATTCATTATTTTATATAGTTGTAATCAGAATAAAGTTATAATTTTATTTTCTTTATCACTTTACTTATCACAATCATAATAGTAGAAAACCGTTTCTATAGCTGATTGACCTCTCATAAACATTGACTTCTTAAATGACATTTGTTAATCTTAATATTTTGCTATTAAAAATATGGCTCAGAGACTATCTTCCTGCGTACTTACTCTTTCCTTTGGTATAAATTCTTTCCCAGAATAAATTTCTATGAATTATTGACTTTAATCATATGATATGAACATTTCAATGATTATTATAATTGATTTATAAATTGCTTTCTCTTCAGCACACACTGATATAGAACTTGTGCATTTGTCAGCTTCATGTGAGAGCCCCTGAGAGTGTTTGTACAGAAAGAGGGCTGTTGCAGTCAATGGTCACAGATTCCTTACTAGTCAGTCAGAAAGTATGCAGGAATCCAGTTTATTCAAATTACCATGTTGGGTCCTTTTTTTTCTTTTTTTTTTTTGGTAAAGAAGTTGGCCCTGAGCTAACATCTGTTACCAATCTTTCTCTTTTTCTCCCCCCACGAAGCCCAAGTACGTAGTTGTATATCCTAGTTGTAAGTCCTTCTAGGTCTTCTTTGTGGGGTACCGCCACAGCATGGCTTTTTAGTGGCGGATAGGTCTGCACCCAGGATCCAAACTGGTGAACCCCAGGCAGCCAAAGCGTAGCGTGCAAACTTAACCACTACACAACCAGGCCAGCCCCGCCATGTTTGGTACTTTTATGAGGAGAAGAAGTAAATAGGATGCGTATTCTGTGTCATTAAGTTTACCATCTAGTTGGGAAGACTAAACTTATTTTATTAAATTACTCTACTCAATGCACCGTGCAAGATGCTGCAGTGTGGAGTGGATGAGAAGGAAGGGTGAGCTCGATAAGAAATAGGGCATGATCCTCATCCTCAAAGAATCTGCCATATAGTTAGTTGACTGGAGTCAATAGAGTGATAAATACTTCTTATGGTTACAAATGAGCTTCCTGTAAACTTCATAAATTGCAAGTGTCTAGAATAGTGAAATTTGCCTTTCTTAAGCCATCCTGTCAATTTTATGTGATGTAGGAAAATTGACTTAAAAAAGTGGAAATATGGCAGGTACTTGTTTTTAAATTATGTTACTGCCATTCCAAGGGCCTTCTTGGTATTATTTGAGATACTTTAGAGAACCTGAGGCTATAGGGTTTGGAACCAATATTAGGGAGGCAAATACTGGGCCTCTGTAATCATAAGGATTTGCTACTGTGAAAAGCAATTAGATGCTTAGTAAGTGTTCGTAGTTGCTGACAAAGATGTTAGTGATTCTTCTAAAGCGAAAGTGTTAACCCTTCTTTACCTTTAAAGGTTACATTCCATAAGGGTGGTGAAGCCCAGGTTCTGGGATGGCCTAGTCAGGTATTGTCATGCCAAGTGTTAAGGACAATGAAAAAGGTTAGGGGGCTGGTAAGGAGAAGGGGAAGAAAAGGAAATCTGATTTATAGGGTCTATACAACAGGCATGATGCTCTTCATTTTGATGATGAGACATTAGTAGCATCATAGGCTTCTTAGAATGGTGGGGAGGCTCTCTAAAGACGAAAATGTTTGGGGAAACATACTTTGAACCCTTACTATGGATAGACCTGGCTGCATCTCCCTCCTGAGAGGAATAGAGATTAACCCATGAGAGTCAACCAGGAAGCCGACTTTTTACTAGAGAATGTATCCAAAACATGATTGATTTGTGCATCATTCATTTGTCCAACAACTGCTTCTTGAATTCCCACGATGTACACTCTTCCACGTTCTGGGAATACTGAAGAGGACATGGCAGACATATCCTCTCTACTGCCATGAAGCCAGGAGAGCAATTAAACTACTAGTTGTAATAAATTGTGGTGAGAGTAATACCAGGGAGGTACGGGCTATTGTGGATACAAACAGCACATGATCCTGATGTAGTCTAGGGGGTCAGGGGAATGGCTCCATGAGGATGTCTAGTTTAGGATGAGTGGGAGATGTACTAGAGAAGGACTGGGAAGCAGTATTCTAGACAGAGAGAATAGTAAGTAATGAATGAATGAAGGCAAAAGGAAGTGTAGCATGTTCGAGGAAATAAATGTTCAGGATGGCCCCCAAGAGCAGAGTTTGAGAAGGATGGTGGTTAGACTGAGGCTGAAACAGTAGGTAGGCCCACAATCATATGAGCCATTTTAAAGAGTTTTGACTTTATCCTAAGTGAAATGGAATCAATTGAATGGTTTTATGCTGGGGAAAGTACTTGATCGATTTGTGTTTATTAAGGGGCATTCTGGCTGCTGTGTGGAGAATGCATTTGAGGGAGGTGGATTTAAGTCAGCAAGACTGCTTAGGCGGCTGGTGAGGTAATGCAGGTGAGACAAAATGGTGGACAGGGCCACAGTTTTGACAATGAGAATGGAGGGAAGTAAAAGGAATTGAGAGAAACAGGTAAATCGGCAAGCCTAGGGTTGTTTTGATGTAAAACTGAGCAAGAGGAAGAATAAAGGCTTATATGGAAGTTCAGCTTGGGAAACTTAGTGGTTAATGGTGCTCTCGACTGTGATAAGAAATTAAGTAAGAACAGGTTTGAGAAGTTCAATGATTTCATTTGGAGATATGCTGAGTTTGAAATGCCTGGAAGTCATCTAAAGTGAAGATGCTTAATAAGCAGTCAGTTATACAGATATAGAATTCAATAGAGAGATTAGACCGAGAAACATGGATTTGGGAGTCATCAACAAATCGATGGTAATTGAAACAGCTGGAAGGATATGATCACCCAGGGAAAATGAGAAGAATAGAACCCTGAGGAACAAAGGTAGTCAAGGGGAGGGTAAAAGAAAATGAGCCTGCAAAGTTGATTTAGAAGAATTAACCTGCATTGTAAGACAGCACCATGAGAGTGGACTCATTTGGAATCTAAGAGCAAAGACTGATTGCGAGGGAGGGAGAAGTCAGCCATGCGGCTGTGAAGATCAGGCAGGATGAGGACAGAGAATGGTCCACTGAATTTAGTGACATGGATTAGAGCAGTTCCAGTAGAGTTTAGAGGGCAAGTGACTGTTTGTAGCACTCCAATTGCTTTCTTTTCCTGTAAATCAGAACACCTGGGCTGTGAGAATTATGTGAAAATCAAGAATACATGGAATCCCGGGGAAGACCTCTTCTTTGAGTCAAGTGCATGAGCTGTAGGAACATTCATTGTGATCCTTCAGCAGCTACTTTTGCTCATTTTGGGTCCTCAACTTTGTTAGTTGTGTAGATTGCTTAGTTTTAGGGAGATGAGATACTATTTGATTGAAATATGGAAAGAATTTTTTATAAAAATCCAATGAAACAAAAATGTTTTAATGCATAAGGATTAATTTTAATTATCCAGAACCCCACAAAGATTTAGCATTTCAATCAAGAAAAAGTTTATTTGTATAAATGTGATATTTTCAGGACCTTTTTAAAAAATTTCTTTGAAAACAAAAAAGCACCTTCAGAGTTTGAATATACAGTTTTATCACCACTGACAGATATGAATCTGTACTTTAGGACACTTTGTGTTATTCAATCAATAGTGAATATAGCAGGAGCCAGCCCTGATGGCCTAGTGGTTAAAGTTCATTGCTCACCACTTCAGTGGCCCGAGTTCACTTCTCGGTCTCAGAACCACACCACCCATCTCAGTTGCCATGCTGTGGTGGCAGCTTACATAAAAGAGCCAGAACAACTTACAACTAGGGTATACAGCCATGTACTGGGGCTTTGGGGAGGAAAAAAAAAGAGGAAGTTGGCAAGAGTTGTTAGCTCAGGGCAGATCTTTCCCTGCAAAAAACGTAAAATAAAGTAAGGTTCTTTAAGTTCAGTATTGTCACAAATAGTAGAAAGATAAGTTACAATAGAGAGGGAACAGATACCATCGTTGGTTTAGATAAGTAGTTCTAGTGCATACTTTTATGAGTCAATTTTTGTTTTTTTTAGTCTCTTTAGGAAATTATGGCAATCTATCCTCACCCTAATATTACCTTCTTTAAGATGGATTTCCATATAGTGTGAATTTGCCTTGTACACCTCCAAAAGATGTTTAGTCCTTAGAATTAATAAGATTTACTGGTGAGGTAGAATAATAGGCTGGAGCTAGGCCTCCAAGTTTGAACCCCAGCTCCCCCGCATATCCATTGTGTGTCTTAAGATTTTTAACCTCTCTAGCCTCAGTTTCCTCTTCTTGAAATGGGAGATATAATCGATAGAATAGAATCCTCCCCACAGAGTTGTTATAATGATTAAATAAATTAGCATTTTAAAAAAAAGCAAATCCCTAGCTCATAGTAGGCAGTATATACATACGAAACCCCATGACATGGACCTGTGTTAATAATGAGAGTTATTTTTATCATGAGTAAATATTTGAGTTATGTATTGAGTTCGTTATTATATTTTACAATATTATTCCGGTTGTCGTAAAGAGGATAAGGTAAACGTCAGCTCTCTCTTGCCTTGGCCTTCCTCTGAGTGATGTAATGCATCATCCAATATTATCAGGCCAGGATGTTGTTGAGCTATATGTTTTAGGGATGCCTTCAACAAGCTCAAAGCACCTCAGGACTTAAAGATCTGTAAACCCAGGGATTAGGCAGTCTTGCATTTCTGGTGAGACACGCAAAGAGACCTTCGAATTTGTGAATTATATTCCTGGGAGATGTGTCCCAGTTTTTCAATGCTATATTGCTTTTTCTCTCTCTAGTACTCTCCTTTCAGCTCTGAAAGTACCCTTGGCAAGCCGTATCATCATCACCAGCCTCATGATCATAATTAGTAGTTGTGTAGACCTTTATATTTTAAGAGCACGCACATACTGCTTGTTTCCCCTGTGAAAAGATCGTTGTTATCCTTATTTTATAGATAAGGAATCTGAAGCTCAAGAAAGGTAAAATGGCTTTCCTGTGGCACACCCAATGTGAGCGATGGAGCTGGAACTGGAGGGTCTCGACCTTCCCCCGCCCCCTGGATGCTTAGAACATAGCCACTCAAACTCAAAGCTTGAAAAAAAGGAGGAAAAAAAATAGAGAAATAAAGGACAGTCCTTCAAAAATCAAACCAAGGCCATCAATATAAAGAATTACTTATTTCCAGTCCTTAAAATAAAAAAATCCTGACCTTGGAGAATTGTCTATAGCGATGTATTTATTACTCTCTTTGTAGTTGGTGAAGTACAGTGGCCCAGCCATCTTGTTAGGTGTGTACTGTGAAGACACCTGGTCCACAGCTAGGCAAATGGCAGCTCAGACAGGTTGAGTAGCTTCACGAATTCCACAATCATTCATTAAGAAACTATTCCTTGAATTTAATCGTTCTCCAAATGGGCTTGCCAGTTCTCATATCTTTGCTTTCCCTGACAGCAGAAACAAAATATTTCATTGCTTATTGAGTGACTAGAGAATTCCTAAATGACCGGTATTGTGGGGGGGGGGGGGGGGGGTGGGGATACAAAGTTCCTGCACGTACCATTTCTGGCCTCTGAAATCTGGATTTTTACATTGCTGCTATCAAGACTAACCAGGTCACCTGGGTTCCCATTCCAGGCTTTTACTCTGTCTTACTGATTCTATTATGTCTTACTGCCTTTTCGACATTCAAGTACTCCTTGAAATTACAGAGGAAAAAAAAATACCTCGTGAAGTTTTAAAAAGGTAAAGATTGGGCCTGGCCCCGTGGCTGAGCGGTTGAAGTTCCACGCACTCCGCTGCGGCGGCCCCGGTTCACAGGTTCAGATCCCGAGTGCGGACCTGCCCCACTTCTCAGCCATGCTGTGGAGGCATCCACATACAAAACAGAGGAAGATTGGCACAGGTGTTAGCCCAGGGCTAATCTTCCTCACCACACACACACAAACGTTAAAGATTGCCTCTTTACAGCATCAGAAGTTTCAATGACAGGATTCACATACAGAAAACAAGCACTTCTAGTCCCTCTAATATAATTTGGTTTAGAGAGGTAAGTTTAAGCTCATAGATTAACGTTTACAGCCATATCTATATGAAATGTAATCTTACCCTGCACAACTTGCCTAATTACGTTGGCTCAGACCTCCAATATTATAAAAGACTACAATCTTCCTTTTTAAAACATTAAAATAAAACGATCCGAAGATAAAGCACACAGAATGCTGACGGTGGTCACATGGGTATCTTTTTGTCTTTTCTCTGCATGCATGCTCCAGGTGGGAGAGTTCAGAGCCCATGCTGCTGAGTGGACAGCCAATGTCACAGCCGAATTCAAGGAAACCAGGAGGCGGCTGAGTGTGGAAATTTATGACAAGTTCCAGCGCGCCACCTCCATCAAGCGGAAGCTCTCCGCAGAATTGGCCGGGAACCACAACCAGGAGCTCACTCCTTGTAGGAGGACCCTGTCAGTGAACCACCTAGCCAGCGAGAGGGATGTCTTGCCTCCCTTACTGAAAACTGAAAGTATCTATTTGAACGGATTGACACCACACTGTGCAGGCGAGGAAATTGCTGTTATTGAGAACATTAAATAGCCCTCTCTTTGAAGAGCCTTAGGCATAGCCATAGGTGAGGACTTCTATATGCTCTTTATGACTGTTGCTGGTAGCATTTTTAAAATTGTGCATGAGCTCCAAAGGGGGAAAAAATAGATACACCCATCATGGTCATCTACCATCAAGAGAGTTTGGAATTCTGAGCCAGCACTATATTTTTGATGATGCTTGTTGAACGGTCCACTTTCTTTGATGAGTGGAATAAAACAAGCAATGTCTCATGCCTTTTTGTGCCCAGACTGTTTGCCTCCCTTTTTTCCTAATGTGCCATAAGGCCTCAGAATGAATTATAATTGTTTCTGGTAATAATGTAGCTTTGAGGGATCAGTCCTTAATTTTTCAGGGTCTACCTAACTGAGCCTAGATATGGACCGTTTATGGATGACAACATGTCTTTTTGTAAATGACAAGAAATTCTTATGCAGCCTTTTACCTAAGAAATTTTCTGTCAGTGCCTTATCTTATGAAGAAACAGAACCTCTCTAGCTAATGTGTGGTTTCTCCTTCCCGCCCCACCCCTAGGCTCACCTCTGCAGTCCTTTATCCCACAGCTCCCGTTTGAATACCGTACCTTGCTGGAAACAGTGTATAACATGACCGAAATGATGATGCCCGAAGAAGGAATAGATGCCAAATTAGATGGACCTTGAAGCAACACTCAGAAACCCTAGTGTTAAAGGCACTGCAGAGAAATGAGGTGCAAAGGTGGCCCCTCTGAGTATTTATTTGACTCAGGTACCAATGGTACATATATACAGTGTAATTATTACCAGGCCGGTGAAATTGGCTGCTCCCAAACAGTCTCTTTTTTCCTGGCAGTATTTAGAACTTATCTTTTATTAATAACTATACGGTTTTTTTAATAGTGGAAGAAGAAAATCCACATATATATATATATATATATATAAATGATCTGACAGAAGAAAACTGTTAAAAATGGATATTTATTGGAGGTGATTTAAGACAACTGGTGTGAATTACCATTCTGATGAAAAGAAGATAGCAGAACAATGTGTTATGAACATTTGCTAATAAACATTATACTGCCAGCATCTATTCGCTTTTTGATGTATGAAAGGCTTATATGATTTTTTCCCGTGGGGACTTTTGCCAGACCAGAGGAGGTGATGTGGCAGTCAGAGCTGGGCACAGTCCTAGCCTTCTGTGGGTGTACCTCTGCAGTTGTGGCTGAATGTGGGAGCAGAAGTTGCAACTGGGATCACTGTGATTTTGCACATGGAAAAATGCAGATTGCAGGCATAATTCATCTCTGACATTAGAGAAAAAGCTGTAATAGCACAATTGACATTTTGAGAGCTTTTTTTTTTTTTTTTAGATAGAAAAGGCTGATAATCCTTTTTAGTTTAATTTTATATCCTGTAACTCTTTGGATGTTTCCAAGATTCAGAACAAATTCAGTAAAGGCACCTAGTGGATTGCTACTCTTTCTTTTATTTTCATACTTAGATCTACTGTACATTGTATATATAATTTTTAAAATGCAGAAAGAAAATGATTTCCCTAAATATAGTTGCAAAACATTTCTTTTACTCTTGGGGGGTATCTGAATAAGCGGCATTCAGATTAGGGTCTAAGAAAACCAGGATCTTAAAAAACAACAACTTAACAGATGCTTATTTTCCAAAATTTAAATTTAAGCTAGAAATGTAAATATTCAGTTAACTTGTGAAGGTACTTTTATAAACTTAAAAAATTCTAACCAAAATTTTAGAGTCAGGCTCTTTTAAAAAGAAAGCTAAACCCATTTCCTCAAGAACTGTTCTGCAAGTTCCTATGGTGGAATGCACCATGTATAAACTGTGAATTGTATTGACAAATAAAGTTTGTAATTAAAGTCAGCATTTTCAAAGTCTCCTGCTTGCTGCTGAGAATTGAGGTCTGATTCTGGCTAAGAAGAACTCCAGGATGTCACTTTTCATGCTGAGTTTTTTGTGGCTCCTTCACTCACAATATACAAGAAATATTTTTGATGCGGTATTACTAACCTTGTTAAATACATGCAGAATATTCTTCTTGGTGGCTGTTAATCAAAAGTAAATATCCTGAAATTTCATTTTTTGAAATATGATATTTTAAATAGCATATAGATTCAAGATAGTTTCTATTAAATCACAACATATCAATATCTTATCGTATCATTGTTAGACCTTGTCTTGATGTTGAAGTAATCTGAATGCAGAACACAGGCACCTGAAGATTCTTGTAAAAAAAGCAAACATCCTGGCAATGTTGAAGTCTAAAGAAGGTAGTTGGCAACTAGTCTTCTAGACCTCATACTGCAAATATTTGGACTATGTACCTTGTCAGTATCTCACATGAATTTATTTTTTCATTCCCAAGCACCTTGAGGCTCAGTAAGTGTCCTAAAACTGGTCCCCAACATTATCCTCAGGATTGGGGAAGAGCTAAGACACCATGCATATTATATCAATTTTGTTTTCTCCAGCTTTATTTTGTTTACTTCTTGTAGAGAGAACATTAATAAAGATTCTAACGTAGTCTAGAATTTTCTAGTGAGTTTATTTTTTCATTGGACCAGTTTAAGAGTGAGTAGTTTTTCCCTGAAGGATATTTGAAAAAAAATTAAGTGCTAGAACCAGCAAGGATCAGAAATTCTGATCTGAAATCTTAGATGTGAATTCTCTCTATCTCCTTTACAACTATTAAATGTAAAAGTGATTATTTTGGAGTTCTTTCAGTTTCTTACATAAATCTCTATACTTTGCTACATAGTTCATACCACACACCCTTTTTTTTTTCGCCAATAATATTTCACTCTTGCAATGCAGGGAAAAGTTAAACTTCTAAAGCCAAGGGGGAATTGAATAATTTGTGTCTTGGTCTTCAAAAAAATGAGGGGGCAGTGTGTAGGGCTTTGTCGCTTTCTCAAATTCTGAGGAACATGTGACATATAAGAAAGACCAAATCCCACCTCACTTTGTGTAAAAAATTCTGTAGAATCCTATGATTCTTAAGGCCAGAAGTTCAAACAGACTAAGGGAAGTTTTAGATGGAATACCGAGAAAACAAATTTAGACTTTCTGCGAACTTGAAATAGCTGTTTATGTCTAAGAACTGGAGGCCTAGATCAACTTTTATTTTTGTTTTCCTTTTTTAAAATAAATGTTTGCTGTTCTAGTGAAATCATAACTTATTTGTGGTTTGCATTCCTTATTAAAATGTGAGTATAAATTTGCTTTTGTAAAAAGTAAAAGATGTCTCTATTTGAATACTCATAACTCCATTAAAATTAATATATGATTTCTGCTTCAGCATGAGTTTACTTAAATGTCCTTTTATAGTGAAACTTACTGGCCTTGCACATGGTCGTGTGTTGGTTCCAAGATGGCATGGAGTAACATGGTTAGTTTTGATAGGAACTTTTGACAGTGACTTATTGAGTTTATCTTTTTATGGGGAAACTTCAGAAGTTCCCTCTGCTTCCTTCATCTCACCCTACCTCAAAGGTTTATACAGCTTTTGTTTCACACATGATACTTACCCACCTGCATCTCGGCTACCCCTTCCTAAAAGACAGGGATTAGTTCCAATGACCAGGAGTTTTGACACTGCTATTTCGTTTGACACAATACCTTTTGTTCACTAAGCCCCAGCTTTTACTATTTTTAATATTCATAAAACCATTTGTTATTTTCCTTATATTTTCACTGTGTGATGCTTGTCTCAATTTACAACTATTTTTTTTTTAATCTGTCATTCCTTTCCAAAGTATTTCTGTACATTCACCAAAAACTCTGCCTAGTTTTCATTCTTTTTCTTTTACACTCTTAGACTTGGATTTCTCTCTGATCTCTGTATCCAGCTAACTCCCATTGGATATTTCCACTTCTCAAATGCACCTCAACATGTCTAGGACTCTCAAAATCTCTCCGCAGACCTTGCCTTCTTTCGGCATCACCTGTTTCACTGAATGGCACCACCATCCATCTGGTTGAGCAAGACACCTTTGATATCTTCTCTCCTTCATCGCCATAGCCACCTATCACCAATCCATATTGACTTGCACCCTGAATGTATCTTGTGTACACAGCCACTTCCTTAATCCAAGCCACCACCATAGCTCCCGTTCTATTAACTGCTTTTGTATCATTCTCTGGTCTTGTCACTGATGCAAGAGTGGGCTTTTTAATATGCAAATCTGATTGTGTTACTCTCCAGTTTAAATCCACTAATTGTTCTTCATTCTTTTAGAATAAGACCAGAACCCTTCAAATGGCCCCCAGGCCTTCTTTTGGTCTACCCTATGCCATCCTCTGCAGACTCATCTTGTATCACTCTCTACCTCTCTGTATCCCAGCCCCATTGGATTTCTCTCTTCTATCGCAAGGTTTTGTCGATGTTATTCCCTTTGCCTAGAATCCTTGCTCTCCTTTTCCTCCTCAGATTTTTTCACCTAACAGACTCTACTCATCCTTTATAACCCAGCTCAACTATCACTTTCTCTGAAAAGCTTTTCCTGACACCAAGTACCTTTGTAACACACTCTATAAAACCCTATTACTTTCCCTATTTATGATTAGATATTCATCACTATTCTTCTTTGATTATGATCTTTATTTTCCACTAGAATGTAATTCATTTATTTTAGCTTACTAAAGTACTACTTTAAAGTACGTACTAAAAGTACTAGATCCTAGCAAAGTGCATATAGTAGATGCGCAAAAAATACACAATGAACAAATGAATGACGATAAAAACAGAGATTTAACCATTGTAACTGTCTGAAATATCCTTGTGTGTAAGTATCCCAAATTTTCTCAGCTCCACAAATGTTTATCTGCCCTCTTCTAATGGCTTAGTAGTAAGTGGGATACAAATAGCAGTTATTTCTCCTATTAACTGACAAGCTGGTACTAGTTACTCATTGTGTATAAAAAAATCAAAACCAGTTCTTCAACTAGAGAGACTTTCAGTTTATTTGTCATTATACATTCTTACTCCTTGTAAGCAAGAGTTTCATTATTTTCATTTTCAAATTTTGGCTCACAATAGATACTATCAAAGCTTTTTAGTTATAATTGAATCCTGAAAATTTGTTTAGAAATTAATTGTAAAAGTATTTACTAATTCTAATAAACGGATGCCTTTTATTAGTAGAAAGCTAAATGCACATTTATTATCCTTGCCAAATAAAATTTAGCTTTTTCATGCTTAAACACATTTGTAAGCAGTCTGGGAAGAAATCCATTATTGGGCACATTTTGAACTGTATCCAATAGAGAACATTAATCATTTACATGGTATAATTTTGAAATTAACTCTATAGAGTAAACATTAGTTTTCATTCCATTGATGCCTGACTTTGGTAGATAGTATCCCTTTTTTTACTAGACAGTTAACAGAGAGTAGTATGTAGATGTTTCTATCATGCCATCTACTTTGTTTAAAAAACATTTTAGACTTTTAAATGCTATTGACATTAGACTGTTTGTGTGTTTGTGGACTTTTATTAAAAATTTTAAACGAGCATCAGTAAGTGCCAATGTCTGGTCCAGATTCAAATTTTATCATTGTCCAGGTATTTCAGAGTTGGAAAGATATAGCATCAAGATACTGTTAAGACATCTAACTAACCCATCTTGTTTCTCAGTCAGGTTCAGCAATTCAGAGTTTATGCATGCGCTGAGAAAGTTTAATATTGCCAAAGTCTAGATACATACAAGTGGATTAGCCAAGTGTATGAATCTCTTCAATGATTACTTGTATGTGCAAATGGAATGTTACTCTTCTCATGGATTATCAAGTCAACATTTTTCTAGGGGCTTTAATGTTCCAGTCACTAGAAATAATGAGCCGAATAAATGTCTACTCTCTAGGCGATGGCAGGCGATGGCAGGCCATGGGTGAGACAATGACAGGCAGCACAGATGCAGGGAATCTTCTCAGTGCTGAGGCGCCCTGAACAAAAGGCTCATGCCTTTTTATGGACCCAGAGGCTGAGGGGGAAAAATGGGGGAAGAGCCAGAAGTGGAAAGTTACTGAGGCAGAGTGGAGAGAAGGGCCTAAGTGCCTGCCAGGCAAAGCCTTGAAATTGCCTTTGATTGGGCCTGAAAGATCACACACAAGATTTCAACCTGGAGCCAGACTCCCCAGAAAGAACGGTGATGCCTTCCTGAGAATTTTGTATTTGGCGATGGAAAGTCATTTCAAACTTTAAAACAGAGAGTGAATAGATCTGTACTTTTAGAACATTCCCTCTGGCAAAAGTGTGGAATAGATGCTGAAGGGGAAGAGATGAGATGTATACCAGGAAATCAGAGCAATCCTGCAGTGGTCCCTGAGAAAGGGATCCAAGTCTGAACGATACGAGGAACACTGGGTGGGTGCACTGGGTGGAGGCCGGTGCCTTAGCTAGGATTAGAATCATGGGGCTAGACGGAAGGGGGAGAAGGTTTGAGGGGAGACTGATGTTTTGAAATTAAGGCACCTACTGGGGCACCAAAATGAAAACCCTTAATGGGCAGTTCAAATAAATGAGCTCAGGTCAGGGGTCCTGGGTGGACAAATGAATGTAGGAATCGCTGACACTAGAAATCTGCACATTAATAATGAGAAGTTGAAGTCACCACAGTCAATATTGTTAAAAAAAATACTCCTAAATATTATCCCCATTTTAGACAATATATGTAGGTTAGGAATATTTCATTGCAAGTCAAAAATCTCTCGTATGAGTTAAATAAGAAGGTCTTGGAATGTATGCAGCATAGATGTTAATTAAACATTACTTGTGGGCTGGTGCTACAGTAATTACTGTGTACACTTTGTGGTAAACAGTTTTCATCTGCAAAGCATATATATGTTTGTATCTTTTTAGCGCTGCCTACACTGCTTCATTTGGGTTTGTTAATTTTAACATATGTTCCCAGGACATCCTTTCTTCTTGGAAAGGACAAATATAACTAATTCATGCATTAAAATACAAAAACACAAATGAACATGTACGTGACAACTCTGGTGGACACTCTTGGTGTTACTGGGCCAGTGGCCTTGTCCCCAGCTGCTCTGGGTGCTAACAGTTCACAGCCACCCCTTTTCTGGAGAGTATCCTTATGCAGATCAGAAGCCACTCCACTGGGAGGTTACCCAGCTCCAGCCCCACCCCAGTGTGGGCAACCCACAGCCAATCACTGCCACGAGGATAACGGAAACGCAGACATCTTTGCATTAAAGGGCACTAACTCTGTGCTGCAACTTATACTCCAGAGCGCTCTGTGCGCCCAGGCTGAGGCGGAGGCTCCAGCTGAGGCCGCATCCTTGCTTAGCACCTTCCTCTACCCTCTCCCATTTCCCTCACTCCCTTTCTCTTGAGTGCACTCCCCCAAATATCACATGCACTCGAATCTCTGTCTCAGGCTCTATTTTGAAGACAACTGTATAAGTTATATATTGGAATGGAAGGTCAGGTCCAGGGTGGAGAGAAATAAAACTTTTTTTTTTTGTCAGTAAGCCAATGACTTGGTTCTCATTGTGTGTGATGAGGGAGTGTATCCACGTCGCATGAAAAAGCCTTTCTAGGAGTGACTTCTAAAAATAAAAATTCCGTATGGGGCTTCGTGTGGGTAAGAGAGAGATTAGGGGAAACAATACAATATCCTTACAAAAATGTTATAGTGGATTCCATGGCTGATTCTTATGTTAATTCTAGATGTAAGATAATGGTATAGTACCAGTTTTAGTTTGGTGAAAGCATTTCTTCTGCATGGGTCAAAATAATATGATTCAAGTGCACATCTTTCTGGTATCTGCTTTGGTAATGCTTTGAATTTCTAAGCAGCATTTTACTTCAGTGTCTCTAAGAATAATCAGAAAGTTGGATTAAAAGGCAAATTTCTGAGTCCCTTCACTGGAGAAGCTTGTAAAGTAGGTCTAGAATGAAGCTCTGAAAACCACACTTTCATACATACCCCATCAGCCAGTTGTTCAGGACCCACACATTAAGAAACTAATGCAGACGACTAGGTAAATATGGTTCCCCAAATTTTCATTTGCGTCAGCACAATTTTTAATAAGAGTGGATAGCAGAAATTTCACAGTGTTTTTCTCTGATATTTGACCAAAGTGTCATTGTAAATTGAGTATGGATTGATAAACTTTATAGATTGAATATGCAGGTGGTCGGTATGGAAATTCTTTGTGACAATTGAGGTCAGCCAAGTTTGCCATGGCCCACATGGAGGTTGGCCCTGAGATAATCCTCTGTGGAGGTGTGGTTAAGGAGGAGAAATGAGGATATTTACAATTCATGGAGGAGTTTGTGGAGTCTTCCTTACTGATGGTTTATAGTTAAAAACCAACTTCCCTAGAACCAGTTCCACCTTCATGCTTGATCACTTTTCTGCATTCCATTTGGGGTATATTTTCAGGATTCTGAAAAGGATAATATTTGAAATGGCAGCAGAAGACAAAAAATATTGGATGCATTAAAGTGATACAATTGTGGTGTAGGTTGGAGATATTTAAAGTTTTTCCCTTGGATTCAACAGAAGTTGCAAACTGGGTAAACCATTCACTAAATAGCTAAATTAGTGAAGTTAACCACATGCTAACTATGATTGAGGGAGACTGATTAACAGCTAAATACAACACCGAATTTGGAAAAATAGAACAATATGGCTTCTAACTAGATCAGAGTTTCTCAACTTCTGTGCTGTTGGTATTTTAGACTGGATAGTGATTTGTTGTGGGGGTTGTTCTGTACATTGTAGGATGTTTGACAGCCTCAGTGGCCTTTACCCACTAAATTTCAGTAGTATCCCCCAAAACATGGCAACCAAAAATGTCTCCAGACAGTGCCATATGTCCCCTTGGGGCAAAATTGCCTCTAGTTGAGAACCACCAAACTAAACAATTGTATATGTTGTAGTAAGAAGTTCAGTAACGTCAGCCAAGAGGGAATTACGTACTCCAGAAAAAGAAATAAGTGAACACCTAATTAAATATATACAATTGAGAGATACTCATAAACTAAGGAATGCTGTTAGGGAATTGGTTTAGACCAAAAATTTGTTCAAGCCAAAGGAATGAAACCAATGAATGAGGGGAGCTAGCTAAGTTGCCGGCAATTCCTTCTGGGTCAAATAAACAGAGAGCTTCCTTGATTAGGTTTAGATTAAGTGGAATTAAAGCCATTTTTACATTGTGGTCTGAGATTCTTACATTGTCCATCCACGGGCAGCCATTATAACCAAGGGAAGTGGTTAGATAGTAAGCAGTTCTGTCTGCTATGCTTGCCACAAGCTTGCATTAGCCAGGTCTGCATTTTGGAGGTTAGTGGCCTGGGAATAAGCCAATCTCAAAATCTTTTTACCCTGAGAGTTGTGTTACTCCTCTTTGAGTCTTTCCCCAACATGTTCTCTGAGGAAGCCTACTGCAATGGCAGCCTCCCTTGGAAAGGTCTTACTCTCATCGGAATCCAAGTAGTGATTTCCTTCAGCAAAGCAAAGCTCTTTATGTTTCAGTGTAGGAATTAAAAAATACATTTCCTATTAATTTGTGAATGCTCTCTCCATAGAAAAGCTGAAATTTAAAGCTTTAATATTTGCAGTTTGGCAATCAGCTGTGGAACATAACCAACATTACCATGAGGGATTCTAATCTTCATGGATTATTTTGGCAATGGCTCTTAGCAGAAAAGTATCTATTTAATCAGATCCTGATAATTTCTGTCAATTAAGTGTAACAATGCCCTCTGCAACTGCAGGAAATGCACCAAAGAGCAAAGATTTGGAATGCTTTTGACTTCTGCACCCTACTTAGCCAAGCGCATCTGGGCTTTTCCAAATTCCTCTAACTGCTCTGAAATTGCTGCTTAACTAGCTGGATCTGATCTCTTGTTAATCTGACTGTGAAGAATCAAAGCTCTATGTCAGCCTTTCCCAAAAAATGTTTAGTGAAATGTTACTCTTCAGGAGTCTTTGGGAAAAAAGAAATGCTTTGTGGTAAGAAACCTTGGGATACAGTGTATACTATATCGGATACCTTAGAGGTCCACAATTAACACTAGCAAGTTAAAGGCTTTGAGAAGTCCTACAGAAAGGAATCTATGTTAGTTAATTACCCCCAAACACAGCAACTTAAAACTTGCATTTGTTATCTCACAAGGTTTCTAAAGATCTGGAATCTGGAAATGACTTAGCTGAGTGGTCTGACTCGGGGTCTTTCATGAAGCTGCAGTCGAGAGCCGTTTCAACCATAATACCTATTAACATAATCAGCCTGTAGAATGAACACAACTAGGGAAATTCTGAATTATACTCTTTTTATTTTCACTCAAGGAAATGTGGACAATGAAAAAGTATAGATTATGTACAATACATAATAAATTGGAATTCAACAAAGTATCATCCTTGGTTTCTTCTTTTCTAATTTTGCAAATATATCTTGCACATTTTGAAAGAAAGTTAACTAATATTAGTGAAGAAAGTTATGTAAATGTAAAGACAATCCTACTCATTCCTCACGTAACACTTATAATACTCATTCTATGAACAGCATGTTGAGGTTGGAGGCACTTTTGCTGTTTAAACAACACTCTAGACCAAAGGATTTCCCCAGGTTCAAGAGAGAATGATAACAGTTGCAGGAAAGATAAAGTGATTATTGCGGCCTCCAGGAGCATTCTCTCAGATAGCTTTGAAGAATTTGTAAGTATATGAATCTTCAAAATGGAAGGAGAGGGTAATACATATACACAGATCTGTTAGAAACTGATATTCTTGACTAGACTAGTTGAACTTCCTTCCATATTTAAGAAACTCTGTTTTGGTTTTGGATAAGAGTTCAAACTTTTGACAATCTGATCCAATAAAATAATTTTTGGACAAGGCATTACTTTTCAGATAATTCATAACCCATGCTGCATTGTTAAAAAATATAAATCTTGGAAAAGAAAATTAAAACTGATTAATAGAGGTATAGGTTATATTGGTTCTCCATAGCAAAGTGCATTCCATCTTGATGAACATTTAAGTATGCCTTTATTACTTATCATATATATATGAATACTTTATTATCAGAAAATTTTTTTCATAGGAATATTTCTAACCCCATCTAAAATTCCTTTTTCTCCAGTGTGAGAAACACGTGGTATGTCAACTGCCCTACGAGAGTTGAAAGAGATTGATATCGACCTTAAGCCAAAGCCCTGTGAAATCTATTGTGGATCCAGATAGTATATGTCACGCTCTTCTTTAGCTTTCATGTGAATATGTGACAATAGCTCTTAGAGAAAAAAGATCAAGAATGATTAGCTTAATTTTTATTTGGGTGAGTTTGCTCACTTGTACGAAGCATACTGGTGATGACAATGCAAATACCCCTATTTGCCAAAGAGCTGCCCTCTATTTCATGGCCACAGTCCAGAGTTCCTGGCCAGTCATTTTGAAGATGGTTGCTTGAGATAATTAAGAAATGATGTGAAAGAATGTGGATAGCTCAATAAAAAAAGCAAGTCATAACTGGATTAGATAAGACAGAAACATGAATTGTATACATTACTTACGCTCAATTTTAAAGAGTCTATAAATTCATCACCCTATATTCTAATGTGTCTAATGCACCACATCATACCATAGATTTAAACAGATTGTTCCAAGCTTTCACAACTTATCATCCCAGAGTCTCTATTAATGTCATTCTTATTTCTTTGAAACACATAAAACTGGCCTTTGCTTCATCACACATTAAGTTCTATGGCAAATATTTTAAAGAATCAGATCTACTGATTCACATAAGTACGTAATATCACTTTGGAAATAATACATACCACGTTTTAACTGGAATTTCATTGAGATATATGCAAAACGAATGCAAGATATAAAATGGTATATGCCATCAGTTATAAAGAAACTGCTAGATTTGGAGGAGGTAAGATCTCACTCATCCCAAGTTTTGCAGAGAATCTCATGGAAGAGCTAATAAGTGAGAACTAGTGAGAGTGATGGGATTTCGACATTAAGGAGAAGTGAAAATCTGTGGAGTCCTTTACTCCTCTCCCTGTCTTCTCCCCTACTTCCATGGGTCATCATGTCAGATTGATTGGTCTATCCCCCAAACAAGTAGATAAGTGTCACAATTAGGGATCTCCAAGAATCCTATGTGAAAACAGGGTTAGATATGCAAGAGATTTATTTGGGAAAATACTTGTACTAGTTTTCTAGGACTCCCATAACAAAGTGTCACAAACTGGGGGACTTAAAATGACAGAAATGTATTGTCTCACAGTTCTGGATGCTAGATGTCTGAAATGAAGGTGTCGGCAAATCCACGCTCCCTCCAAGGCCTCCAGGGGAAAATCCATCCTCATCTCTTCCTGCTTCTGGTAGCCCCAGGTATTCCTTGGCTTGTGGTATCATAACTCCCGTCTTTGCCTGTTTTCATGTGACCTTCGTCCCTCTGTGTCTTGCAAATTTCCCTCTTCTTATAAGGGCAGCAGTCCTAAAAGGTTAAGGACCCACCCTAATAAACTCATCCTAACTTGATTACCCAATTTCCAAATAAGGTCACGTTTACTGGTACCAGGGGTTAGAATTTCAACACATTTTTGGGGGGGACACAATTCAACCTGTAACAATCCTTATGAAGGATAAACGGAGAGGGAGCAGGAGTATCCAAGGAGCATCTGCAGAGTGCAATGCAAGTCTGACACCTGTGAAAGGAGGGAAGGAAGGACAGATTGGGTAGGAAGAAACTCAGATCAAAATACAGTTTTTGAAAAGTTCTGACCACGCTGGTGGGGAATTCCCAGCCAAGTCTGCCGTTAAAGGAATCCCACCTCAGGGAGAAATTACCTTCTTCTAGTACCCCCACTACGTTCAGGTATTGGCTAGGAACAGCCTGGAAGAGGAATGGCCTGGCATGAGTGGAACCCAAAATGTTGTAATTAGAGGCTGTCAATCAGCTATGCTTCCTGCAGCAGTTTCTACTGAAGGGAGATCTGAGCAGGGCACGTCCATGGCCATAGTCCATTTTTCTATACAGATTTGGAGAGTGCTTCCTCCACAGTTCCTGTGTGCCTCTCTTCCTGAGAGGAAACTTAGAAGAGGAAGGTTAGTAAGAAGAGATATAGCTCTCATTTCTGCAACTGGTCTTGGGGCTGCAATGAATACTCAGTCTTTTTAATCCACTACTCATGTTGAATTCCTCTCAACTTCAGCAAGTCTTTCTGGCTTCCTGATGGTGTAAATCAAATCTTTATTCCTGAAGGCTCTGAATCCTCGATAATCAGATCCACCTCAGGCTGAGTTGTAGCTTATGTCCATTCGCAGTCACAGTTGGATAAGTAAGTACCAAGAGACACACAGGTGAATGCCTGGGTTCCAAATACATTCCTCTATACCTTCATTCTGTAAAAGCTGCCCTACATTTTACTGCTGATAGGGTCAATTACTCTTACCAACATGGTGCATCCTCTTCACACCTGCAGAACCCTGGACACAAGGAGTTCAAAATGCCTGGCAGCAGCCAAAGCTTGTCTTTCAATGGGACCCTGGTTGTGTACCTTGTAAGGGTATGCCTTCTATGGGAACTGGAATATGCAACGCTGTGGAGTTCAGATATGGGAAGCAGAAGTTTCCCAGTGCATCATTGGGAATGATGGAAAGTGGGACGTCTTCTGTCCCTTGGTTCCCAAGACGCATGTATCCTAGTGGGGACAAAATACCATATAGAGGTCTTGATTTAATGGATAGACCGCATCCTGAAGGACAGCATCTCCTCCTTAAAAACTGTTGCCTCCAAGCTTGTGCTTTAGCTGTGTTTTCGTGAGCTGTTTTAACACTCATGAAGCTAGCTGTTTCTGAATGTTGTGGTATGTTATACAAGTGGATATCATGGTCATGGTCATGGACCCACTCTTGCCCCTGCTTCACTGTGAAGTAGGTCCCTTGGTCAGATGTTATGTAGTGTTCCAGGCCAGTGGATCAGGCATTCCTGAAGCCCCTGGATAGTGGTGTTTGCTGAGGTTTTGTGAGCAGGAAAAGCAAACCCATCCCTAGCGTAGTTATCTATCCTGGTGAGGATAAACTGCTGGCACTTCCAGGATGGAGGGGCTCAATGTAGTCAACCTGCTACAAAGCGACCAGTTGGTTATCTTGATGAATAGTGCCACATTGAGGATTCAGAGTTGGTCTCTGTTGCTGACAGTTTAGACATTCAGCATCAGTAGCTAGATTGCCTTTTCAAAGTGGGAGGCCCTGGACCAAAGCTGCCATTGGAGGAATCTACATTGGGCAGGGATTGTCTGGTCCTAATATCTCTACAGTCTTCAGCTGTTGGCTGGGAGCAGCCCTGCAGAATCACAGCCTGGAGTGAACTACAAGAAATGTGTAAACTGAAAGTTGTCAATCAGCTATACACTGTGCAGTAGGTTTTCCTGGAAGGGAGATCGGAATAGGGTACCTCCATGACTGCCACAGGCAGTTTACTCGACATACCCTGCGGGGAAGTAAGAGAGTGAACAATAGGATGAACACCAACAAAGATATCAGATGGATCATTGTTCCTTGATTTGCCCGGATCTCCATTGACTGATTGAATTGAGTGTAGTTAATACGGCCACTTGTGTTCTCATTCTTAGAGAAAACCAGAACTTTCCTACTTGTATTTTGACCAGGCCTTAATCCTGATTCCACATAGACTCCTGTCTTGCTATCTATGACCAAAAGTGCATTTGTGACAAAGGGAATAATTTGCTATGGCTGAAGAGAAAAAGTGAGTGAGAAAAGTTTAAAGGTAAGTTATTGCTAAATCATGGACACCCTGAGGCTGTGGTTCTTTGACTTTCATTCTATCTGCAAATTGTCATAGAATATTAATTATGTTTTCAGTGAAAAAGAATCATTGTACCACAGGCAAGAAATCATAACTACACTTCATTGTGGAACTAGAAGTAGAAATGATGTCTCTTATTTTTAAAAGAATGTTAAATATGAAAGAAAGTATGCATCTTTTCATTGCTTACTGTTTTTTAAAGTGCATCTAGGTGGAAATCTCTGTGGGATTATTTGCAGTTTTGTTTCTGATGTCAAGAAGCATTTCTGCAAGTAAACGTATTCTACTGAATTTCATAGCCCAGTTGCAAGAAAAGAATTGTTTACCTTTCAGATCCCAAAGGACTAGACTACGGGATAAGAAAAAAAATTAAACAAGTCAGGACTGACCCAGAGGCAGGGAAGTTTCTAGAATAGCCCAGGGGTGATGCTGACCATAAACCAAATATAGCAGGAAATCCTCCTTTACCTTTTAAACGAATCTATATGTCTAGTGACTCTGAAACTAGATTAGATGCAATCATCTCAAGTAAGCTGGTATAATTACAGCATATCCAATTACATCTATTCAGAAGCCATATTTCTTTCTTTGATCAATTAAAGTTAGTAAGGAGAGATTTTAATTAGTGCCAGCCCTCTGAGAATGCAGAATATGAAGATTGATATAGCCTGGAACGTTAGTGGTTTCAGGAGTCTCATTTGCCCCCCAAATGTATTTCCCACTGTCTCCTAAAGGAGCTCTCTCTTGAAAATCATTAGAAGTAAAATGTATTTTCAAAATAGACGTAAATATTACCCCAGAGTTTACAAATTCTTCTCACTTCTGGGATGTTATCCCAAGGAAATAATTCTAGGGAGAAAAATAATCCGTA
This sequence comes from Equus quagga, assembly GCF_021613505.1. Classification (NCBI taxonomy): domain Eukaryota; kingdom Metazoa; phylum Chordata; class Mammalia; order Perissodactyla; family Equidae; genus Equus; species Equus quagga. The sequence continues at coordinate 21,031,116 of NC_060279.1, read as the reverse complement.
AGTATAAATAAAGGTGTTTTAGAAGTGTTGATTATGTAACCAGATTCCCCAGTCATCATTAGACCACAGGAACTATAGGGTCATATCATTAGTAAGAACTTGAAATTCTTGGAGTCTTCTCCTCACCTTCTGGCAAATGATCTTCCCCTAAGTATTTTTAGGAATCCTCAGAGGTGTCTCCCACTTGCCCACAAACAAGTCTGTCGGTGAGCATCATTCTTGCTCTGTGTCTCTCACCAGGCACTGCCACCTCCATTATACGTTACTACTGCTGCTCTTATGGAACACTCCATCTGCAATAGCTGTGACTCTTCCATTGCTCAAGGTGTGTCACTGTGGGTGGTGGAATGGAGAATCTCCCAAAGCAATTTTGCTTCTTGACTTCAATAGTTTACTGAGAAATTGAATTTTAAAAAATCGTTAGTTTTCGCTTATGACCCTTTGCCTACCATATGAAGAAATGAGTGTCATGTGGCTGGACTGGGTATGGATTTTGAGTGGCAGCCACCATGGTGAGCTGAAAATCAGTATTCCTTTCTGATTCTGGCATTTTGTTTCTAAAACCTTCATGCTGCACCTCTCTTGTAGGCCCCCACCCAGTTTGGCTTCTGTTGGGCACAGAAGATCAATTAGCATGATGTGACTAGATCTACCTAAATTTCGGGTGAGGCTCAAAGTTGAATCTTTTATTTTATTACATTTCTATTATCGAAAAACTAGAAACAAAGTGAGTTCTTGGCAGATTATAAGAGGAAAAATTCAGTCAAATATGATGTGAATATTTTAAATGCTAAATATTAAAACATTGCAAATGTATGGGGAAAATATAGAAGGGTATAGACTTTAATGTTAAATATAACAAAATAATTATTTAGAAATCACATTTCATGTACACAGAGATTATAGTAATATGCATATATGAAAAAATAAGCCATAGAAAACATATATAATGCATTGTGATTTTATAAATAAATAAGAAAAATTACACACTTCCTGAAAATTAATGTGTGGAGCAGAGAGATACATATATAGTAACCCATTGACACTTGAAAAGTTCATTAAGGAAACCAGCAGGATCCCAAGGGAAAGAGAGCAGACAGAAATGTTGTCAGAGCCTGGAAAGTAATTTTGGCCCAGAGAATGGAGCTGGCCAAGGTGGGAGACCACACTGGAGTATGGTCCTGGGGCAGTAGGAATCTTGACTTACGGGGGAAAACAACAGGGGAGGTGATTCGATCACGGAAGGAGGGTGCCAAGGCTACATTAGTCACTTTTTGGTTTTGCTTTGGGCTTTAATAGTTGTTTCCTCCCGGCGTATCATAGTGAAATGCCCAGGGACCCTACTCAGAAGTTAAAGCAAACTTTTAAAATCACATTCATTTTTGTGCTTGCCCTGAACTTATTTAAACTGTCAGAGCTTCTCAATGCTTTGGCTCTTCTCTCTTTAAATACCTGTATGTTCGTGACAGCTGTGCAGCATATGGCAATTATGCAGTTATATTTAATAAATGACATTAGAGCAACCACAAAGGTTGGCTTAGGTCACAGTCTCAAATAAATGTTCAGATAAGAGTAAGAGGCAAATCCTTGAAAGGACATGTGATTGACTGGAACAACTCATCTTTGTTCATGGAGTTCTAGAGTTACAAGGCTTCCTTAAATCTTTCTAAAATTTTAGGGAAAAATCTAAGGCTGGTCCAAGGCTGCTGAATGGAAAAGTTGGCAGGCTTCAGCTTGCTAATAAGTATAGTGATTAAATGTTAGTGACTCCATCTTAAAGTGAAAGGAGCCGCGCCTATCACTATGCTCTGCAGTCAACCCTAAGAGCTGAGGAGGCTTAGTCATGACTCGTCAAGCATTGTCCAAGAAACAGAGTCAAGACTGACTGGGTTTCCTGTGTGTTAGCCATTGATCACTGAGAATAAGAGATGTTTGTATTTGAGATGTACAAAGAGGAAAGGAAAAAGATCTTAGACAATATTGGTCTACTGATATATGTCTGGTGATAGCCTGACAGAGGAATCTCTTCCAATCTTCTCACAGAATTTTCTTTTTTACTTGGGAGTTCACATGTAATTTATATAATACATGTATTTTCGTAGACTGTTGAATAATAGTTCCTTGAAGAACAGTACTTTTTCCATGTTTGTTTTACTTTGTTCACCCACATGCACAGTGGCTTAAGCTTTTGACATGTGGAATATCTGTTTGTGGAGGAGGGGAGAGAGGGAGGCGACAGGTGCAGCACGTGGAGGAGGGAAAGAGAAGCTAAGCTGACAGACTTGAAAAGTGTTGTGGCAGGGGAAGGTTGTGACACAAGTTTGTAATTTTTGTTATACTTGAGAAGCTTTGGAAGGGGTCTGCACCAGAGTAGGTTGTCCTCAAATGCCTGCTGGGTTGAATAGTTTCTCAAAAAGTCCAGTTTTCAAACAAACATCAGATTCCACAGGTCAGGTTCATTGGGAAGCCATAGCCTGGATCAGTGTAGGTAGTCTCGCCTCTCCTCACCCAGGATTACGTTCTATCGTTATAATGGCTACCATCATAATAGTAACGGCCATTTAAAAACTAAAGTGTGCTGAGAGAACCACATATCAAAGTGAGATCTGTCAGACTCCACAGCAGCTGGTTTTCCCGCTCTTCTAGAGTCACAGGGCTGCCGCGGTAAAGTCTCAATGGGTGCCAGCAATACTTTTCCCACAAAAATGTCTTGAGTAACCATCATGGGGAAACACCCAGCTCATTCCTGAGTCAAGATTCCTGCTCTCTTAGCAGCCTGTACACCTGATGTTAGAGGGTAGCTCTGGCCCTTCCAGACACATGAGGACCACCCAACACAGATCATGTGGCAATGACTTATGCCACTTCCTTAATCCTGCCCTAGGTCAAGAAGGAGCCCAATTTTTAACCTCAACCTTAAACTCTAAAACCATCCTTTCTTTTTTCCCCAGGTCCGTTCCATCACCTGTTATCAGCACGGATGCTATAAGAGCAGCCACACATAGTCGTAACCAGGATGTGTATTTGAGAAACAGCAAAGTGTGATCTCCTTCCCCCTGCAAACTCACCATCATCCTCAACCCAACCTGCCCCATGGAAACCAGTCTGGCAATGATCATGAGGAAGAGATGGAATCTCTTCTAGACTCCATATGTCTTGGAGGCCAGAATAGGTAGATCTTAGAGTTTCTATAAAAATATGACTGAGCTCTTTCCTCAAATTAAAAAGATGATGCAGTAACATCTAAATTACATAGCAGTTTCTTCTTTGCTACATTTTTGTCCAAACTCTTCATTTCGTGCAGGTACAAGGTATATCCGTGGTGGGTCAGTAAGCTAACACCTTATACAGCTTTTGACTAATGAACATTTCTGAATACTGTAGTGTTGGAAGAGACTTCTGACCCAGGAAATATTTTGACTGCTTGAGGGGTTCAAATGCAATAGCATGTTCATCACAATTTTAGGACGCACAGTGAAAGAACACGTTTTGGCTCTTTGCACACGATAAACCAACCCCAAGCCCTTTTAATTAGCCAGAGACAATCTGTTATATTATGTGGATCTAGTGAAAAGGTATTAGAGGTAATCATTTCCTGAATCAGAATCTTTATATAATGCCTGAAATACTGGTCTCTAAACAATGTTCATTAAATTGAATTGAATTAAGGGTCCAGTAGAAAATTACTATTTCTTTTGACCTAGTAAATTTGTCTGGTGATAATCTTTGCTGAAATTTGTCACATTGGATATTGGCACAGAAAAATGGGTACTTAGGTTGAAACTGAGGAGAATTATTCATGGTGGAATGGAAAGTGTCCTAGTCTTGGTTCTGGTCTTAATCCTGCCACTCTCTGACTATGAGATGACAAGCAAGGTGAGCCTAAGTTTCCCCATCTTGCAAATACAAGGCTGCAATTCAATACTCCCTTTAAGATAAAAATTTCTGATACTATAATGTCTTCAAGACCAAGATGGCTTCTTTTGTAATCTCCTGAGCCATTAAAATCTATCATGATGAAAAGTAGAAATGGAAATGGAAAAGGACCAAAGGCAGACCAATTCAGCCATTCAGAGATGAAAAGTATCCTGGACTCATACTGCTAGTGGAAGGAATGAGCGCTCAGTCTCTCCTGACACCACAGAAGAACTCAGTTACTTTTTCAGCCTCATTTCAGGTCAGCAAGATCGTTCCATTCAAGGCTGTGAGAGAAAAATCCAGGGCACTCTGGTCATTAATATTTGGGACAAAGAGTGTCATGACATTTGTTCTATTTTGAGTGGCATTTCATTCAGTGGAGACTGTAAACAAGTTTGGCACGTCTTAGTTGTCACTTTCTTAATGAAAATCTGTAGAGCGCATGCTGGCATGCTGCCAAGTGGCATGTTTGTTCCTCTAATTTCCCATATAGTAGCTATTTAGCTGCCTTCAAAGCAGTTCTAACTGTAGCATCTCAGAAGCAGATTGGAAGTTTCGAGTCGAGAAAGACTGCAGTCTCTATTAGAGCCGAGTCATCAGCTGGCTGTCAGGGAAGAAATATGAGCGAGAACAAAACAGATGAGAGATTTTAACATCTACTAAATAGAGGTGCAATGACTAGTTAGCTCTTGACTTAAAATACAGTTTTTTCCAGAGTGTGCATCTTACAGCTCCATCCTGTTGAATCTCTACAGTAAGATATTTGCTTTGCTTACAGCAATTATTACATGGAAGTTGCTTGAATTGGAAACCTTGTATTTCCAGCGGAGAGCAGAGTTGTTTATACCCAAACACTTTGACTAGCCCAGAGGCTAAGCGTGTTTTGTAAACCAATAAATGTGGGAGACAGTGCCACTGATCCTTCCCCTTGCTCCATGTCAGGGTTTGCTATGTGCCACTATGGACAACTGCATGGGATTCCTTGGGGGAATGAAGGTCAACTTCCGTGGGTGCAATGGGAGGTCACCATCATTTTGTTCCCTGGGATTGCACCTAGTGACCACTGTTGGTGGCAACTTTAGCAATCCTAAGTGAAATGTAAGTTTTAGGACAAGATAGGGTAGTGTGTTTGGGGTAGGGGGATGTATGCAAAAGATAGGACCCCCCTGTCTCATGATTCCTTTTGCTCTTGGGGGCCAGCCCAGTGTCATAGTGGTTAAGTCTGTGCACTCTGCTTAGGTGGCCCGGGATTTTCAGGTTCGGATCCCGGGTGTGGACCTACACACTGCTCATCAAGCCATGCTGCGGCAGTGGAAGATTGGCACAGATGTTAGCTCAGCAATAATCTTCCTTAATCAAAAAAGAGGAAGATTGGCAACAGATGTTAGCTCAGGGCTAATCTTCCTCACCAAGAAACAAAAACAAAAACAAAAAACAAATAAAGCATTCAGTTAAGCAAGAATATACTGTGAACTGTTTATTCGAGAAGGAATTCAGAATAAATAGCAATGACCCTGGAGTCCCTCTGTAGGAGGGTAGTTTCTGAGGAACTGAGAGAGTTTGTCAAGGAGGGTCTCCCTGTGGGGCAGATCCCAGTTTGGGCTCAGGAGACAATGTTTGAAATTTAGCGTTATTTTAGCCATTGTTGTTTTCTTAATATATCACTCCAAAGAGAAAGGAAGTTGATTATATATACATCACTTGTTCGAATGTATGATTATAACAATCTAAGACCACTCAAAGTCACACATGAGAGACTCAAAATGAACCATTAAACTCTGATACTAGTATCACATTCTTCTCTCAACTTAATGTATTTACAAATAATCGCTCATTTTATCATTTTGAAGGATCTCAGTGATCTTATGGTTAGCATGTGCTCAGACGCCCAGATTTCCAGACAAATTCTCTTTCCAAATTTTGTTTAGCTTGAGGTCTGGTCTGGAAAGTGAGTAAGCTACCATCCCCTATTTCCTCTCTAACTTGTTTTACATTTATTCTCTCCAGAGGTCTCTGGATCCTTAAGGGTTATCACTAGCTAGTGGGTATTTTCTGCTCTGCCAGGTGTCCTGCAATCGGATTAGAATGTCTCCTCACAGAAATTGCCTGATGTTAGGGGATTTTTAACAGCTCTGCTTATGAGTTTTTTCTTATAAGGTCTGGAGGAGTGTCAAGTTTTTAAAATATTACTTTGTCAATGGATAAACAAAATCCTAATAATTAGATTTCTTCTTGTTTATTCCAACGGTGAACCCTGAAACTCTGAGTAACTCATTACAGTTAACTCTAGTCTAGGTTCTCTTTGGTCCAGGAAGTTTACTTTGGTGATATACTATTTATTCAGAAAATGTCAGAACAGCTGAGAATACACTACAATGAGTAGATTTTCTTAATATACAGTACTAACTGAATTAAGAAGTATTCTGGAAATTACTCTTCTTTAATATAATGAACTATTAAACAAATTTAAAAAACTTACAAACCTTATGATATAAAACTTTTCTTTGTTGCTGGTGTGAAAAAGTCAGCTGCAAGACGTCTAGGAGTCTTTTATAATTGTTTTAAAGCAATTTTGCAGCGGCTCTCCGTTACTTTTGTCCGTTCTGCCCCTCTTCCACCCTTCCTCTCATGACAGCACCCCAAGTTTCTTTGCAGAGATACTCCCCCCTCACCCCACGTGATTGGGTTGGTGCATCCAATCAGAATATCTCCTCCTGCTGCCTATAGATGTGGCCACATTATGCAATGCTGGCCTCAATGACTAGCTTTCTCATACATGTCCCTCAACAAAATTCCTTTATGCCAGAAGAAACTTGTAGACCATTTCTGTCTTTTTTGATGTGTAATTATGATCTCTCGGTTAGAGAATCTTCCAATGATGGTCATGCCAGCCACTGTAAGAATAGAGATTTTTATGGCTTTTAAGACCCAAATAATCCCCAGTGCTGGACCCTGAAGCACTCTGCTGTAGCCCTGGTATTTTTCTAACCTTGTGGTTTTATTACCATTATACTACTTTTCAATCTTTGACTTCTATCCTGTGTTGTATTCCTGCCACATTTCTCAGTTTTTGATAACAAGCATCCTGTACTGTTGAATCCGAACTTTGATCCACAGCATGCTCTAGACAAGCTGCACAGGTGCGGGAGATCTATTTTTAATTGATAGAATAGGGGATAACCTCAAAATTACTTAATTGAAACATGTTTGCCACAAACCTCTTTCCCTCCAGAGAGGATTAATTTCTTAAACTGATAAATCTGTAGAACCTGGGTGAAAAACAAACCAGAAAATTTACATAAGACTTTTGAGTGTTGATGAGTTTACAGAACTCACACGTAACACTAACCAAGTCAAATTCTCTGTACACCGTTCCAGGTCACATAACCCCTGCCTGAAATAATTCAGCCCTTGCAATGTGCCTCTAGCATTCAGAGGAGAGTCCCGTTTCATGCCAAGTTGATTCTTGCTCCCTTGCACCAAAAATCGAGGAGCCAGAGCGAAAGTTCCTTCTTGGCTCAGTTCTGGGATCATTATCAGGTCTGCGATGGTACAGATACTAGATTTGGGGTCCAATTTCTACATAGTATCTCCAAAATGTAATTATTTTAAAGGTGTGCTGTCTGTTCAGTCTTAGCTAAGTGTTGCCTTCAGAAGAAGTGCACATTCAAATGTGCAAAAAGAATTGCAAAGCAATTTAAATCTTTACTCCAGCCTTGTGTGAAAGGACAAAGGGAGGGACTTCAAACCATGCCATGCAGAAAAACCACACACATCCACCTACTTCCTCAGAAGCTTTTCTTGTCACATATGACAGCTACCTCCCCCTATTCTTTCTCTCTTCCAGTGTGGGTCTTCCTCTTTTCTTCACTTCTCTCATCTTATTTTCGTTTTTTTCTTTCAATGGCTCCTTGCCCTTCCTAATAGAATCCAACACAGTCTTTCTAAGGTTTTGTATTCGTAGGGAGAAGTCCATGTTGTTGAGGCTGTGTATTGCCTCTATCCCCACCACCATTGCCACTTTGTGCTAATTGGCCCATTGGCCACCATGTGCATGCATAGTTATACTTGGGATAAGAGGTTACATGACATCCATAAAATGTGTGATTTTATCCGCTTCTTTTATGGATGTTCTTTAGTGAATATTCACATGTAAAGTAAATAAGTTTACACTCTGTGCCTATTTCAAGAGGTCTGTCTACAGACTTCTTTCCCAGACCTCTTTGTCACCCAATCTTGTTGGGTTTTTCTCCCCCAAGGCTGTGACCCTGCAGCTCAACCATTAACAACTGCCCATGAATCAGTGTAGATCCATCTTTCTGGTTTCTCTAAGTCCAGAAAAAGTGGACAACCGAATATATCACTCAATGTCTGACCACTACGTGGTTTATCCTTTGCCAGTTTTTCAGAGCTCCTCCTCTATAACGCTAGAATGCTGCATCTGTCTACTTTCAGTTTAAAGAACTGTGTTTATCATTTCCATTCTGTAAGCACTCCAGTGCACTCATAAAAATCCATCCCATATCACAAAGTTTGTAGGTATCCTGACTCCTGTCAGAGTCAAGTCAGTAGCCACTCGTCCCCAAGGCATTTGCTTTAGTAGATATGTCATCACAATCAATCAGAGGTGGTAATTCGATTAATTGTAATGAGACTATGTTATGGGTTATTAGAATCTTATTTCCCATTGGCAAGGAGCTGAATATTGCATTCAAGCTCAAGAACATGACCAAACTAATCCCAAAATGACTTTGAGGATCTGTTTCCTAAAATGACCCCTGGAACCAATTTCCAGGTAAGTAAGGGTATATTCAGGAGACAGACACAACACTACCTATTTGAACCAAGAAAATTTAATGCAAATAATTGTTAACTGGCAGAGTTCAGCCCTGACATCACAAAGCAGAGTATAGAAAGGTGAGTCTGGAGCTTAGGGCGATGACTTAATAACTGGCACAGGCTTCTTCCAGTTCTGCTCTTAGTCCGATTTGCTTTATAAATCCAAAACAAGAATCTGTTTAGAAGATAGATAAAGGGAGAAAAACTACATCAATCTGATATTCTGTTTTCAGTTAATTCAATAAAATCATGCACTTCCCTATTCCAGAGGTGTTTGGCCCTATTGACGACTTGCTCCTCTTCTCCTGGATTTTATGGTGTCGCTGTCCCCTAGCTTCTCTATAGCTTTTCTGATGTTCCATCTCAGTCTCACTTGTAGGCTTTTGGCTTCACCGTCTTTCCCCTAAACCTGCCTTTCCTCCTCTGTTTGTCAGTTCAGTAAATGGCATTAACTCCCACATAGTCGCCCAAGCCAGAAATTGAATAGTCACTTCTCCATCTTATCCAGGTTGCCCACCCAGATGGTTACCAAAACCCATGTATTCTACTTACTCCCTACACCTCTCTCCCAAATCTTTCCTCACTTCCTTCCGTTTTGCCCCTAACTTTACTTAGGCTCTCATTGTCACCCATTAGCTCCCTTCTAACTGATTTCCCTGCCTCTAATCTAGACCTTTCTAATCCATCTACCACACTGCCCTGCTTAAACTCCCTCAACGGTTCTATCACTTCAGCCCAGTGGGTCCCACCCAACGCTGTGCTAGAATCACCAGAGAAACTTTTACAAATACAGATGCCTGACCCCTCCCACTAGGGACTTCATTTTAACTGGTCTGGACAGGTGCCCAGGCTTTTATATTTTTTAACCATTCCCCAGTTGATTCTAATGTTCAGCCAGGATGGTGAACCACTGCCTGAGCCTCAGTGTCCAGTGCTTTGTATAAGCTATCTCATTTCTATTTTGCTAACCACATCTTCAACACCTTTCTCCCAATAAACCACGTGCCCTAGTCTTATAAAGCACTTGCTCTCTTGCCGCAAATGTCCTTCCCACTCCTTGTCTTCCTTATAAATTCCTAATCATTCTTTAAGACTCCACATAGGCACCAATCTAGGAAGTAACTACTGCCCATCTTTGAAGTTGTGTAATGAACAGCTAAGAGCACAGGTTTTGGAGTCTGAAAGTTTTAATCTCGATTCTATTGCTTAAAATAACTGTGTGGCCTTGGGCAAGTTGCTTAGCCTATCTAAGCTTTAAATCCTCATCTGTACAATGGAGATAATACCTGCCTCACAGGTTGGGTACACCAAATAAATAATGTATTTGCACCACCTAGCATAGTGCCTGGCAGTAGATATTATCTAATAATCAGCAGCAGCACACATGTTATGTTATCTATCTTTCTTCCCCATCAGTTGTAAGCACAGCACTGGCAGAGACCAGATCTTTCATTTCTATACCACAATACTTAGCACAGCAGCTGGCACATTGTAGGTATTAAATAAAATGCCTCGTATAAATAAATATATGTTTCCTGTTCTAGATGTCTGAGAGTCTATTACAAGACATAGTCAGAAAACTAACCTTACTCTGTGAATTTTTTGTTCATTCATTTATCTCTCTTGCAATTATATAATGGATGGCTCATGGAGACGCTCACAAATGTTTTTTTTTAATTGACTTCCATGTGGTAAGTGATATAGCACAAAAACTTCCACAAATTAGAATTCTTCACCTATCTGAGCTCCCTTTTGTACACAATATACCCATTTCTTTCAATAGTATTTATTGAGTATCACACATAACAGGCATCATCCTAGGTACTGGGGGAGATTTGTGAACTTCTACTTTGGCCCATTATGCATTTAGCGTTATATAAGATGTTGGAAGGAAGAGAAGGAGGGACAGAGACAGAGAAGGAGAGAGGGAGGGAGAAATGAAGGAAGAAAGACCTCTGAGCTGGCTGCTTTCTCCACATACCCTCCTTCGCCATCTCCATCTTTACAAATTTCTTCTTTGCTCTTCATGGTGTTTTTAAAGAAAGTCTATACAATCTCTCAAGACCTATTTCAAACGCCACACTTCTACAAGGCTCTAGTGATCCTTCAGGTGGAATCAATCATATCCCAGTGAATGTGTGATCATTGCACTTTGTGTCTGTTTCATACTTACACCTCCACCCCCTGCTGGAGACATCTGGTCTACCTCTGACTCTTCAAACAGACTGCATTCTTTGACTCAGCGCTGACGCCATATATCTTCCTACCCCTCACAATATGTAGCATAGCTCAATACACATAATGGTTATCCAACAACAGTTTTTTGACTGCAGTTTTATCTATTATCCAGGGCTTTTTTTTTTTTCACTCTCATTTACTAGAACATTTGTACCATAGTCAACAGAATTATCGTCACCATCGTCATTATTGTAACATAAAAATAAACATTATTATGATTAGAAAAGTTATGAAAAAACAGTTGAAAAAGTGTGTTTCTTTTTTTAAACTTAGTGGGACAAAACACAACCACAAAATCACTTATCTTTAAAACTTCTGCAGTGAAGGTAGAGAAATGCCATAAAAAACACAACATATTTCTGAAACCTCAATTTCCTGTGAGTCATCCTTAGGGAAATACAATATGAAAAGAATCAGCACAGATTCCAGATGGAAAGTTTCCTTGAAATACCCTCAGAGTTGCATGAGGATGTCCTCTGAATTGTTTGTGATTTATTAATCTATACCGAGTCTGGACAAGAAATGTGTGATCCAGCCTGGTCCTTCTCTCTCTCCAAGTCCTCTTACCTCAAGTGTTCACTGTAAATTTGCCTAAATGAGAAGGACTTTTTGACTTTACAGAATTCAATAACAATTACTGAGAACCGTCTTAGAGTTGCTTCTTGAAGTCACTGGCTTTAATAGCAATCAATATTCAGTCATTTTTTTATTCTGTGAATTAATTATATATTACAAAAAAGAAGCAATACATTGTGGAAATTAACAGCGTGGAACCTGGGTTAAATTTCCTGCGTTTGAATGCTAACTCCACTATTATCAGCTGTGTGACCACAGATGGGTTACTTAACCTCTTTGTGGCCCAGTTTCCCAATTTTGTCTGTCTCTTAATATGTGTTTGCTCCATTAGATTACTTAACACATATCA